>NW_026933439.1:0-57011 GCF_032062105.1 Saccostrea cuccullata
CAGCCCTATGTTGGCCATCTTTTGGGCGACCAAGCCTACCCGTTGAGGCAATATTTAATCACCCCTCTTAGGGCCCCGAATACACCAGCTGACAGGGCATTCAATGTTGTGCACAAAAGAGCAAGACAGAGAATTGAAGATACGTTCGGGTGATGGAAGAGTCGGTGACTTTGCATTCAAAAATTTGGTTCGTATTATATTTATACTGGTTTATAACATTAAACATGAGCTTTTCTAAAAGGCTTGTTTTTCCCAATAAATTAGGTGATATAATAGTTATAACATTTTATGTACAGTAAATGGAAAGTTACTTTGAGATTGAATACTGTTCGTTATCTCCATAACCTTCTTTTTATCTGACGTGAACAAAATTATACTCTAAGAATAAAGAAAATTCATATACATGTAATATTGTAATAGCATAATTGTAAATATAAAAAGCAATCCATTTCTAATTTCCATTGAGCCCCGACCCTACCCGGGGGGGGGGGGGGGGGGGATGTGGTTCAAAATTTGAACAAATTTGACCACTACCTGGAGGATGTTTCCATATCAATATGTCTTATCATTGCTTTTCTTGTGAATCCAGATATTGTTAAATAGGATATCCAACGTAAAACAAACAGTAAGACTCATATCTAATCTATTATCTCTCTATCTATTTATCTCACACACCCTACCAACCCCCAATTAAAGAGTCCCCCCTTCAGTTTGCTGTATTTACTATTGATTTTTACCTTTCCAAGTAAAAACGATATAGGCTTTGTACATAGCATAAAATGTCCCTTTAAGAGGCATATCTTAAAGCAATATGAGCTGCATTTTTGAGAATTTTATTTTGTTGGTAAAATGTGTTATTATGATTAATTTGTATGTAATCTAAACCCTCATGATGAATTAAACCAGAATAAAGTTTAAAAATGTTTCAGAAGATATATTTCTGTAAACTGAATATACAGTATTATAAAAAAACCATTATTGTAGGGACAACAATAATTCAATTTTGCTTCAATCAAGCTTACAAAAATTCTTGAATAGCAAATATAAACAACAAAAGTTAATAAATGTTTTAATTTCCTGTCAATAAAATAGTTTATTACAAATTTAAAAATTTTTTCCGATGTCAAACATGCAGCTCATATTGCTTTAAAAGAGCAGTCATTATGATTGGGGAAATGAAATGTACTTTACAATAAGGTATTCAATGAAATTCTAATTGGTAAAAAAAAAATCCCAGTTAATTTTTATTAATTGTATGCATTAAATGATAACAAGACCTTTTTAATAAATTTTAAAAATCCAATGTACCGCATGAATTGTATATCGCGTTATGAAATATAATGACTCAAATATTGTGTGTACACATGTATAACTGTTAATATTTTGGTCAATACGCTTCCTGAATGATAATTTACAAAAAATGTAGAAGATATATTCGTAGTATATATATACTCAACAAAAAAAAGAAACGCATATTCAGATTAATATGAAAATCTAAGTTTTAAATTTAAACCTTATTTTATTTAAGTAAACTTAGAGTGTGTTGTGATAAAAATCAAATATGTCCTATGTTGCAAATTGAAAAGACATGATGATGTCATTTTCATAACCCCCAAATTCAAGGGGCATAACAATATGTATTATTATACTTTCATGTTAAATAATTCTCATTACGTCAGTTGCGCGTTTGAAAGAACCGGAATAAACTTGATGTAAATAAAAGCTTGCGTCTGATGTAGCTTACTTAAAAACAACAAAAGACAGACGAAACATGCTTGCGAGTGCTAGATAACGAAAGTTTAGATGATGATAAAAGACTCTTAGAGTATCAAATAACAATAAAGAGGTTAGTAAATCTTTTTCGAAGTAGCGGGGAGTTTGAAAGCTTTCTATAAACGTGAACATAAAGACAATCGACGATTTTTTTGCAGATATCTTTTAATCAAAAATGACATTCAGTATAATAAAATAAATGGTGCCTGTTTTGGAGGGTAACAGTTGAAATTGACACCCCTCGGAAAACCATTGTCAACCTCCGCTGACGCGTCGGTTGACAATGGTTTTCCTTGGGGTGTCAATTTCAACTGTTACCCTCCAAAACAGGCACCATTGATATACTGTGCGACGTTTCAACGCTGGTGGGTTTCCAATGTACGGATGTCGTGGACGAATACCATCTCCTCTCAGTCGCTTGTGAACAATTTGTGCACTTTAATACTGATTTCTTCAACCGGCAATGAAAATAGACCCCTGATTTACAAGAAATAATATAATATATATCGATACTTGTATATTTCTATTCAATCACATTCTTCTTGGTCTTAAATAATTTAAAAATAATACTTTGACAATGATACCAGTAAACCACACTTTATTTTTTTCCGTAGTGATGACCTCGATAATTTGTTATGGGTAAATAGATTTATTCCTCTCTATTAGAATGTATTTCCTAAATGAAATAAAACTACAAATGACTTCAAAAGTCTAACAGTTAACTCATTACCAAGCTTATGTACCGGTATTACACATGTGTATACTATTCATAAAAGCAGAGCTAAAGAGTTCATATTCATCAGAACCTCCAACTGTAGCACTGGAGACTGTCGTGGATAAAACTGACTCTCCTGGTAGCTTCAGAAACGCTCTTCTTCCATTGCAAGACGACGGCGTTCTATATTCAGTCGCTCCTTTTCCATTCGTAACCTTTCCTTATCCACCTCGAGAGATTCTCTCTGAATCTGCAGGATTTCTCCTTGTAAGGTTAAACTAAAACGAAATAATAACTCAATCATAATTTAGTACAGGAATTACACGTGGGAATACTGTAGACGTACTTTTTTCCACGGAGTCATAATTTCTCTTTAATCCGCGGGTAGAAAATTACGCGGATTTCTTAGACTGTCACTATATGCCTTATATTTATGTTAAGTACGCTTGGACAAATTTCCGCGGAAAGTTTGTGACCGCGTACATAGCGTAAATTAATACCACGTGGAAAAAAGTACTTCTACAGTATTTTCATAACGGGCGAAGAATTACTTGAAATCTATGTTTAAGCCGAATGCAGTGGCCATTTTTGCCGACCTCTGGAACATCAATTTTATTTTTTATCTTATCTGAACTTTACAAGTTATTTAAGACACGTATGAGAGGGCTTATATAGGCTATGCCTGCTGCCCAATCCATTTATGTATTTTACATAATAAAATATGTTCAAATCAAATCAAATCAATTTTATTTTGTATTTGAAACTTATTATATACTTCTTTTACACTCTTGTGATTTGATATCTTTGTGGTACTCTTATATTTTCGCGGAACATTAACTGACAAGGTTGGAAATATACAGCTTACGTCATCTCTATCTGTAACAGACAAAACATTCAATGTTAGACAGTGAAATGGGCGGGTATACAATTCGACGCGGACGTGGGGAAAACATCTGATTTAAATTGCAGATTGAAAATCATTTTCAATCCACCTTAGCTGTTTTCAAAGCAAAGAGTGAATGTTTGATCAAAAAATCAACTAATTTTAACTCCCAAATAGGCCGACATATTGTTTGAAGTTCACTTTAATAGGAGTTTTAGCTTGTACTCTTAAGGACGTGAAAGGTCATAGAAGACAAAGATTATTTTTCAGGAGATATTAGATTCTAGGAGGGAGTGTAAAAATTGTCGAGTCAGATAGCTTTGTACTAATTAATTTTTAGGATGACAAGAGCTTTTTTAGTTTTGTCCTTAATGATTTTTTTTTTTTGACAACTCTTATTTTTTCCCAAGATCATTAAGCCCCCCCCCCCCCTCCCTCGCGCACTTACATATTAAATTATACAAAACAGAAATCAAATATTTGTCCCATCAAACATTTGTTTGAAACAATGGACAGAAAATTGTGATTTATATAATATAAATTCTCTTCAAACTATACCAAAATTCGAACTAGTGCTAATTGTAACGGGGACCGTTACAGATGTTCCCCAAACGCTCCCCAACTCCCTTTTGGTGCCATATTCCCTGTAAGCTTCAATAAATAAGACAAACTCTATGCATTTGGGACTTTTACAACGTTTACCAAGAAGTGTACCAAGTTCATTCAAATTTTAGCATTGCACGTGTGCGCATGTGAATGCATGTGCATAATGACCATATCATCTTGTCTACACAATCCAAATATTTTGATATACTAAATATTAAAGTATTTAATCCAAAAGTATAAAAAAAAAATACGCTCATTCAAATGTATTTTTGATTTTAATCATTTCACGTAAACGTACGTGCATACATGAGCATGGTGCCCATACCCTCTTTAAGAAGTCCATTACATCTATCTATGTTCTAAATCTCACCCCGTTTGGTTGAAAATCAAGGGAGTTATAGCTGTTTAAAGTTTAAGCCAATCAGATTGCAGCGCACGTACATGAACGTGTATCCATGCGCATGGTGACCATACCTTCTTGTGGAAGTTTATGTCTATCTATGTTCCCAATCCCATCCTGTTTGGTTGAAAACCAAGGGAGTTATAGCTATTTAAAGGTTAAGCCAATCAGATTGCAGCGCACGTGCATGCACGTGTTTTCATGATAATTGCTATACATTGTGTTGTAGGATATCCTAACACATGGCTATGTTCAAAATTTCAAAGGATTTTGTCAAAAAACAAGAAAGATATTTAGACTTTAGTTTCAGCCAATCAGAGCAAAGCGCACGTGCATGCGCGTGAGATCTTGCTATTTTGACCATGTCATATTGTCTCTGCTACTAATATAACCTTATATTATAAATTTCAAAGCATTTCATCAAAAAATAGAAAAGTTACTTATATATCAATTAAATCGGTCATTTCACGTGTTGCACGTGCACGCTCTTGCAAGCACGTGCGCGCAAAATGACCTTCATTCCCCAAATCTGCATAACATGCCTACTGACCCTAAAAAGGTTTTACCAAAGTCGGATGTATAGTTTACAAGATCACTCCCGGACAAAAAAGTACCCAGGAAGAAGAAGAAAAATAATAATAACTAGAATCTTGTTGCCATGGCAACAAATAAGTCTTCCGTTCTTCTAAATCTGTAAGAATTTGCCTTTTTCTGTGCAAAAACATAGATATCATATGTACTCTGAAAGAAAAAAAAACTACAAAAAGGTCTTTCAGTACTTAAGGTACTTTGATTTTCATGATCAATCTTATTCTGATGCATTTTGGCACTCACAAGAGCTACACGTGTATCATAGACAAACCAACAGACAAACGAATACCGTACTCTCATAAACTTCACTGTGTTTATGTTCTGACACAATTGTGATGGTGTTATAAAAATGTCATGAACTAAGTTAGTACCACATTAAACATAAAGTCGTTGATTTTTAAAGTAATAATATCGAGATTTGCCAGCAGAAAGATTATTCAATTACGGGAATTATTCAGCAATCGATTAATTGATTATATGTTGTTTAACGTCCCTCTCGAGAATTTTTCACGTGGAGAAGCCTCCACTCGCCGGTGGAGACTGCAAAATGTTGTCTATTGCCATTGAGCAGTGAGGAATCATTTTGAGCCAGTACGTACCATTTGACACACGGGACCTCGATTTAAACGATCTCATCTGAAGGACCGGTTTTCACGTGCCACAATTAAAGTCCATAATACGGATATAACTCTAGCCATGTTTTTATTTTATTTTTCTTTTCACAAATTTGTTGCATCAGATTTACTTAAAGATCATACTTAATAAAGATCATTTCGAACAACTTCATTGCAATGCATACAGCGTCCGATGATTTTGATTGACAGGTGCACTTCGAGTGATACTTCTTAAGCAGAAAAATATACAGAGAGTGACTGTGATGGACTATGAAATCAGAAAATATTTAATAAAGAAGGGGTACAACTGATATAGAACTGATTTTTTCTATGTAAATGTAAATAGGATAATCGGGATTAAAAGGGAATCTCTCTCTCTCTCTCTCTCTCTCTCAGACATGTAAATTTCAGTATCTTGCGTAATGAAAAATCTACTATTATAGAATATGAATTCTGTATACATGTTAATGGTAATTATAACCAAATGTTCCAGATTTAATTGTATAACGAATTTATAATTCAAAGGCTTATAGTCAATAATGTCTCTGAATAAAATCAAGAGGGGGGCTTCAAAAGAATTACATACTCGGTAATTTTATGTTTTATGAATTAAAAGGAAAATACCCCTGCGAGATGATCATGAATAATTCATGAATTTCCTTGAATTTTTCATGAATTTTATTCATGAAATGTTCATGAAATGTTCATGAAGATCCTATGAACTTATTATTGGACATTTTCAAATCATGAATTTTTATTCATGAAAGAAAATTGATGAATATTCATGAATATTATTTTTCATGAATAATTCATGAAGAGTCATATTCATGAAGATTCATCATTTCAAGAATGTCCAATAATAAGTTCATTGCATCTTCATGAACTATTCATGAATAATTTGATGAATTTTTTCAGGAATGTTCATGAATGAATAAAATTCATGAACCATTAACATTCATGAATATTCTTGCTTATTTGTAAACAAAAAATGCAGTATTATTATTCATGTTTATTCATGAAAATGCATGAAGTCATGCTAAAAAAGTAACAGTAGATGATTTATAATACAGCATCTTGAAAGACTTCACAGAAATGTTGTTTGTTTTCCAACCATGGCAACAAAATCTTTGTTAAAAAAATTAAAATAGACAATTCTGACACATTAAACCATAGTAAATGAGTAATGTAGTTCATTCCTGGTAAAAGTATAAAAAATTTCAATTCAAATTCAACTCTTTGCAGAATGTATAACCTTACTTGGTCAAATGGAAGAGGGGGATCCTTCCTCAGCATGTTTCAAATTGTGTTTTAATGCCAGAAATTGAACAGTTTTTAATTCCAGTCTAGGAGAAAAATTTGTTCAGCACCAGGGTAACAGTTTTCAGTGCTTTCAAGCAGTTTGAGCAAAGATTAAGATGGTCAATTCAAAAATCCTTATTGTCTCTCCATGTGAAATTTCCAGAATTTCATCATTTGGATCCTTTGATTGAATATCATTCATATTTTCATTTCTTTTTTTCTTTCTTTTTCAAGAGCTCAGATTTTTGTGCAGCCAGAGTTTCTTGTCTTCTGCTCATCAACATTTGTGAACTGCTTCTCTTTTTCCTTCAAAAAGAAAGATTTTCTGAAAGTACCCATGATTGTAAAACATAAGACTTTTTTTGTATTTTCTTGCATTTTACTTTCATTTAATTTTGCATCAGAGACACTTCCAAACTAAAACATTCTGAGTGGAATTTAAGCCTATTTTCTTGGACTGCCATTTTGTAGATCAATCAGGCCAATGAATGTTTTGAGTCTCAGTCTATAATTAATGTATGTTATTTGGTTGGATCCAAACTCAAAGCAAAGTTAGACAAAAATTGCATTAAAAAAAGAGACATATTAATTTATCATAATGTGCTTTAATTAGTTGTTATTTTACAAATAGACAGTAACATTTACAGACAGATTTCTGACTCGGTGATTGCCTCCATTTTTTTTCACTCACCAGTTATGAAGTAGATCGATCCTATATATAGTCTTCCTTCTTCATATTCTGTTATTTTCTTAAAAAGTTGAGAAAGATCAGTGACTGTACTGTTTACTGGACACACCTTGTGAGAGGGTGAAAAACTACAGATTACAAAAGCAAAATAAAAATTTGACAAAATATTAAAATCATAAGCAATCATACAAAATTAAATGCGTAACTTTAACATGTGAGCTGAACTGGCCTATGCCTATCGCATGCTGGAAATGCGCGGTTTTACAAAACTTTGTAGTTGCAGAATTTAAACATGATAAAATATATTGCATAATACTGTTAGATACAGATGATCAAGTTAGATATAAATTCAAGTAAAACAATATAAAACTTACTCCTTAGGGAGGCCAACATCACCAAACTTAACAGCCAAAACGCATGGCTACCATAATATTAGTATAAACAGAATATTGAACCCGATCGAAATAAAATTATGCAATACAAAAACGGCACAGTGACTATGCAAATAATAGATCACAAATACTGATTCTTCCACTCTACAATTCCCACTTCCAACGTCTTGCGCGTTTTCAAGTTTGCGTCCATTCAAAAATGTACGGTAGAGCTAAGAAATACGTTAGTTTCGAATTTCCAAGATTGCCGTTAAAAAAAAATTACAAACACTATCTGAATAATTTTTCACTGAAAATACAATTTTTTATATCAAAATAAGTTTTATCAATGAAGAATTCGAATTTTTACGTCATAAATTATACATGACTTTTAGTATCGTATAGCAAGTATGGCGGCCCTATATGACATGATAATAACAATCTCTCGCCCTCAGACAGAATATTCTGAGCTGTGAAGATGCATAGGAGAATTAAAACTACAAAATACGAATGCGGATTATATCATAGATACTTTACAACCATGCAGTCTGTGCTCTATCATTTACGCACGAAGCAAGGGAAACTTTTGACATTTTAACTGCACCAAAATTGAAATGTATATAGCGTTTCGATCCAGGAATAATACGGTACAGTACAGACAAGTGATATAACTTTTTAGTTGTTGATAAATATATAAAACGATTTTTACGAAGCTCACAAAGTTCATTTTCCAGAATGTTTCATTTTCCAACAACTTGTTTAAAGTTTGATGTTAGAGAAAATTCGGTCGAACAAAGTTGTGTGATGAAAAACGACATTAAATAAAGCACGTTATGAATATAACTGTTTAATTTAAATTATGAAGAAACACAAGTAATGAATTTGAAAAAAAAAATGCTGTCAATGGTGATGCACTGTTTGTTTAATTAAAATCAAATAAAAACACGAAATGTTAAGAGATTTCATGATTTATTTTTTCAGATGGTGAAAGAATGTTATTAACTATAAATTATACTAGGGGCTTGTTCAACAATTGCATCTGCATGCAAAAGTTGTATTATGAGAGTATTGAGTGTTTTCTGTCAATCATTTTTGTCAATTATTTTAGTCTTCATGGAAATTCATGAACATTCATAATACCTTGAACTCTACATTTTTTCTGTCTTTAAAATGAAAATTACCAATATTCATATATATTCATCATTTGTTCATGAACTACATTTTATGAATATATTCATGAATAAAGTTCATGAACCATCTTTATGAACCAATCATGAACCAGTCATGAATACATCATGAATGTTCATGAACGATTCATAAAAGTTCTTGATATTATGAATTTCACCTCGCAGGGGTACTTAAGGTTGCATGTACATACATATGATTATATAGCATTGCATAAAATTGTGTTCATTCGTATACTTTATCTAACATATCAACAGACCTTTGCAGATGTTTTTGTATCATGTTTTTAGCGTAGCATTATTTCACACAGAAACGCGTAACTTTCACATAATGTTAACCCTTTGAGTACTAGTATTTCACAAAAATCCAAGAATCGCTTTTTTTCATCTTTAATAACTTCTCGGTTATATGAAAGTATAGATCATGTATAATAAATAACACTATAAGACTTTTAATCAATGAAATATACGTGTTAAAACCAAATCCAATCTAAAGATTGATTTTCTTTCTTTTAAGTTGCAGATATCAATTTATTTCTAAAGGCTTTACACCTACTCTTCTTTCTCTCAGTCCCCTTTTGAGTACATATAATATTTTAGAATCGAAAATAAAACTCGGATTCCGGGACAATTTCGCATTCAAATTAGAGAATGAATTAAGAATATTTTTTTTTAATATAATCATAACAGACATTACAGATTTACACTACGCTGACAACTTTAAACTATGCATATACTGAAAGCAGTAACCAACGTAATCTTTCATGCAGAAGTGCATATGGAAACTCAAAGTCTAATTATTTTTTTATGTGAAAAGTGTGGATATAGACGTTTGCGACGTCATGGATACTACCTCCGCCTTTATCTCGAAAGTTCTATTCCCACTTACAAGTCAGAGTTATCGATCTTTGCTCATTGTCACTAAGTAAATAGAGAAAATGAATTTATTGACCGAACCTTAAATCTCCAAAATGCAGAATCCGATTGAATAAATAATATGTTAAGTATTTTTGTAGAATAATTTGTATATACATCGCTGTAATGTATACTGCTTACAAAATTATTTTTTTCAAAGTGCTTAGTTGACACAGAACGGACATTTTTTTTTAGATATAAATTTGTAAATCAAAAACTTTCAATTTACAGACTAACACTACACAGCCAAATTTAAACTAATATGCATATAGTGAATTAAGTAACATGCAAAAGAGAGAATATTGAATGTGTAAATATGTTGATCTGGAGAACTTATATATGTCTCTAACGTCATCAATACTATTTCCGCCTTTATCTCGAAAGTTCTTTTCTCATTCACAGGTCAGAGTTATCTTTCTTTGCCCACCTTATACATACTACGTAAATAGAGAAAATTTCGGTACCGAAAATATACAAAATGCGGAATCTGATTTAAAAACAAATTATATATTTAGTATTTGTAGAAAAATTTCTGTTTTACATAGGAATATCTTGAAAAAATATCTAAAAACAAAAGAATCAAAAATTGACCAAAAACAAATTCACTTCCGGTTCGGACAGGAAATACTGGAAACACACGAAAACAACTTCAAAACAAATAGAATATCATGATCTAATACTCCTGTAAATTTCATATCTTTACCTAAAACCGTTTCCGAGAAAACTGCCGGACAAAAGTCCATTTTAAAATTCGAAAATCGGCCATAACTTCGGACCGGAAGTGAATTTTTCAATAAATGGAGTTTTATATAAACTTCATATATCAACCTACTTACACGAGAAAAATTGTGAAAATCTATCCAGCCATCTCTGAGTAATCGCGCTCACAAAATTTGGGAGGAATAATAATAATAATAATAATAACTAGAACGATCTCGTTGCGAGCAACGAGAGGTCTTCCGTCCCATTCTGAAATAAAATGCAAAAAATCTAGCAGAAAAAGTGATTAAAAAAAATCGGACATTCGGGGGAGCGAACCCGGGTCGCTTGCGTGACAATCCAACGCGTTAACCATTCGGCCATTGAAAACACCGCTTCAAATTTTTAAATGCAAATATCTCGAGATTGGCTTTTTCGATTCTAAAACGAATTACATATAACGCATTCGCAAATGAGTCTCTATTTAAATTATTAACATCACAAAAAAATATTGAATAACAAAAAAGTTGGAAAATTGCATTTTTTAAATACCCTTCCGGTACAAACCGGAAGTACTGACGACGCACAAAAAGATGATTCCGCAAACCACAAAGTCATGATCTATCATCTCCAATTAGTCTCCAGTTCATATACTCAGCCATTTTCGATAAAAAGGGGCGACAAAATTGCATTTTAAAATCAGGAAATTGGCCATAACTTGGAACCGGAATCGTATTTTCCAAATTTTCCTTCAAAAGTAACAACTTCATATTACAACACATATTCTGTGAAAGTTTCGTTGAAAACCGCTGAATAGTTCTCGAGAAATCGCCTGCACAAAATTTTGTCAAAAAAAAGAATAAGAATAAGAATAATAACTAGATACGATCTCGTTGCGAGCAACGAGAGGTCTTCCGTCCGTTTTAGGAAAAGAAACCCACGTAAAATCGAGCTGAAAAGAGAATAAAAAATTTTGGTCACAAGGAGGATTGAAACCATGTCGCCAACGTGAATGCGCTTTTTTTTTTTACTTTTATATCCCCAACGCGCTAACAATTAAGCTATTGGGAGTACTGCTCTAAATATACTTGTGTATACCACGGTACTTTTGCAACAGTCTGTCTAAGAATTATAAAAAGCATTCATAATTTCGCGCCAAACGCCACGAGTAAATATTCGCGCCTTTTCTTTGGACTGATCTATAACATAGGTATGATAGCATCAATTAAATTTTAAAAATAAAACATTCTTAGCGCCTTTATTTTATTTCGACGTTAAGAAAGTATATGTAACACATTATACACATTACATATCGTATCTAGCCCAGTTACACTAAAGCAGTGAAACGGAAATTAAGTTTTAAGATTGACACTCAATTGCAACGTACTACTGTAACGTGTCGGATCTGAGCGGTCAGTAGGTCCGTGCTCGGATTACCGAGTTTTACTAGGGATATGATTGAATGCAATATATACAGATAATAATATGACACCTGCCTGGTGTCTTTAAATCAAATGACCTAAGTGCTTTGTATAATTATATATCTTCAGTTAATACCGGCACCTGCCTTGTGCCATCTGATAATTGCCTCACTATACTCGTATAACTGACTATATAAGTCAACATCTATCTGCCTGGTGCCTCTTGATTTAGCCTTTAACACCTGCCTGGTGTATTACTGCTTATCAAGCTGCCTATATAACTCTAGCCAAGTGGCTACAATATACTTACACAGTATGATATAACTTTGTAAGAGCTTCTCTGTCCTAATGACAAACCTACAGCTAATGTCACGCAACTATATTTTAACTAGTCACTAACTACAGCAACTTTGCACAATCCATGATTTGATCGTTACACCAATTGGATTCTGTACCAAAGTGAAGATACAAGCCAGTTGGCTGTACTGCCCCCTTGTACCTCAACTTAATCAATGATCATAAGTTATCAGATATCATATTGATAAAATACAACAGACTGCCTTTCTTTTGGCAACACTATTATTATTTTCTAACAGAACATCATTTATCAATAATACTTGTATAATTCTTTTGTCAATTGACCAATTAATTACAATATTTTTATTGATTAGCTATTATAATATAAACAAGTAACGGGACGTAACTCCTCCAACCATTTCACTACTACGTGAGAGTCGAAGTCGTTTTTTACATTTCATGTATCCTTATGTCAGAATCGTTTAATCAAACGCTCAGCTGCCTCCATAAACCCCTACTCGCGAAATGGCGGAGTTGACAGAGGCAGCCGCCATCTTGGGCCCGCTTCAGATTTTCAAATATTAATATCTAGAGTTCAGATTAACCAATAATCAAACAACTTATATAGTAAGCATCAATAGAAATGTCTCTTTTAATATTCCAAAAATAAATAAAAAATATTGGAAAACAAAAAAGTTAGAAAATAAGCTTTTTTTAATTCGCTTGTCCTAACGACAGGAAGTACTGACGACGAACGAAAGGTCGCGTCCTGGATAGCATATATCACGATCTATAATCCCTGAAAGTTTCACATTTATATCTTCTACCGTTCTTGAGATTAACCGTAGACAAAATGTCATTTTAAAATCAGGAAATGTCCCGTAACTTAGCACCAGATAAGAATTTTCAAAAAATCTCACGGAAAAAATAACTTCAGATAACAATACATAATATCTGTATATTTCATGAAAATCCACCCAGTAGTCTTCGAGAAATCGCGTGCACAAAATTTGGTGTACGGAAAAATAATAATAATAATAATAATAATAATAATAATAATAAGAAACAATAGAATCACTATAAGGTCTTCCGTGAAGACGGAAGACCTTAATAAGAAACAATAGAATCACTATAAGGTCTTCCGTGAAGACGGAAGACCTTAATAATAAAAAGAAACAATACAAACACTATAAGTCCTGGCAACAAAAAAGTCTTCCGTTCCTGTATGATACCGTTTGCATTGATTTTTGTATGTAGAGAAACGTGTACATTAAGTAATAATTTTATTATAAAGATACTAGATTTTTCCTTTCAGTACTTGCAATCCTTTGATTTTTACTGCAAAAATGAATGTATCTGTTGTCCTCATGTATAATACTGTATGCGTGCAGTTTTTTTTTTTATCAAGAAGCATATTTTAACTTTTTTTTAAATTTAATGGGTGAGTATCGAGAAAACAACGTCTCAGAACTTACAGTACTTTGATTTTTACTACAAAAATATCCTGTCAGTCCTTGCGGTACATGTGCTTTGATTTTTTTAATCAGCCTACTATCATGTGAAAAATTGTCGAAATCTATCCAACCATCTCTTCGTAATCGCGCTCACAAAATTTGGGAGGAATAATAACAATAATAACTAGAAACGATCTCGTTGCGAGCAACGAGAGGTCTTCCGTCCGATTCTAAAAAAAAAATAACTCGTAAAGTCGAGCTGAGAAGTGATTAAAAATTTTGGTCACAAATTGAATCCAGGTCGCCAGCGTGAAAATCCAATCCGCTTTTTTCCCCTTTTATCCCCAACGCGCTAACCATTACCCTATTGGGAGTACTGCTCTAAATGGACTTGTGTATACTTTCGCTACAGTACACCTGTCTAAGAATTATAAAAGACTGGCCATTATTCATAATTTCGCGCCAAACGCCACGTTAAATCTTCGCGCCTTTTCTTTGGACTGATCTATTAAATAGGTGTGATAGCTTCAATGAAATTAAGAAAAAAGAACGTTCTCATAGCCTACATTTTGAGGTTTAGAAAATATATTTAACACATTGTACACATTCTATAGAAAAGTAACACAAAAGCAGTGAAATGACTTTAATTTAATTTTTTTATTTCCCGTCTCAGAAGTGAACTATGCCGATTAGTTACACTTTCATAAAAAGGTTGAAATGTTTCGCCGAAAAACATGCCTCGCTCTTCGACAGTCAAGGAATCAGTTACCATTTATGTTCAATAACTTGATTCAGGTCTTTGAGAAAAGAATGTGAATATAAACTGCATTAGACGATCTTATTAAAATGGTTTTCTTATTTTTGTCTTTTCTGTTTGTTTAATATCACACAAGTGTGCATGGGGAAAACAGTGGTTATACGTTTTATACTTACTATATACATACATCGATATTGTTTCTTGAAAAACTATAACTTATAGCTATGATTTAAGATCTGTTTTTCCGTCTTGCACAACAAATGATAATAGGTATCTCTCATTTGCACATTTAGTCTTTTCTTTTTCTACTTTGAGAACCAACCAAAACCAGTTACAGAAGACGTTTGAGAAGACCCTGGAATAAATCTTTAGTTTGACACAGAATTGTAACGTAATTACTACGTGATCTATTAACGCGCAAACCATTAAGCTATTGAGAGCACTGCTCTAAATATACTTGTGTATACATTTGCAACAGGACACCTGTCTAAGAATTATAAAAGGCGGGCCACTATTGATAATTTCGCGCCAAACGCCACGAGTAAATATTTGCGCTTTTCTTTGGACTGATCTATTAAATAGGTGTGATAGCTTCAATGAAATTAAATAAATAAAACGTACTTATCGCCTTTATTTTATTTCGACGTTAAGAAGGTAATATTTAACACATTGTACACATTACATATGGTATCTAGCCCAGTTAAACTAAAGCAGTGAAACGGAAATTAAGTTTTAAGATTGACACGTAATTACAACGTACTACTACGTGAAAGTCAAAGTAGTTTTTTACATTTCATGTATCCATATGTCAGAATGGTTTAATCAAACGCTCAGCTGCCTCCAGAAACCCCTACTCGCGAAATGGCGGAGTTGAAAGAGGCAGACGCCATCTTGGACCCGCTTCAAATTTTCAAATATTAATATCTAGAGTTCAGATTAACCAATATTCAAACAACTTATATAGTAAGCATCAATAGAAGGGTCTCTATTAATATTCTAAAAATAAATAAAAAAAATATTGAAAAACAAAAAAGTTAGAAAAATATGATTTTTTAAATTTGCATCTCGTAACGACCGGAAGTATTGACGAAGCACAAAAAGGTGATTCTGCAAACCAGAAAGTCACGAGCTATTGTCTCCAATAAGTCTCCAGTTCATATCTTTAGCCTTTTTCGATAAAAGTGCGCGACAAAATCGCATTTTAAAATCAGAAAATTGTCCATAACTTGGCACCGGAAGCGAGTTTTCCAAAAAACATTATAGACTGCACAACTTCATATAATGACGCATTTTTTGTGAAAGTTTCGTTGAAAACCGCTGAATAGTTTTCGAGAAATCGCGTGCACAAAATTTTGTCAAAAAAAGAATAATAACTAGATCTTTTTGTCGTTCAACAAAAACGGAGGGCTTTTCGACCACTTAAAAATCAAGAGCTTAAAAACTTACATAATTTAAAACTAATAAGGTTCAATTTCACAAAAGTTGTTTTAAGATCAATACTGAAATGGAAACATAACGAGTCTCTATGTCCATTAGCTTCTACACAAAGAGACATAAATCTTTGATGAATGTTTAAAACATTCGAAAAAGTGCTGTTTTTCAATTTATCAAACTCCTATAAGGGGTCACAAAGTAACCCCACGGATTATAATTTTGAAATCGTACTCTATATGCTTGCTACAGAACCAAAAATAACTTGAAAATTGGTTGAGAAATAAAAAAATTATATAAATAAGGCTGTTTTCTATACCGACCCTTAGAATCCCTTTTATTTAAGGGATTTTATTTCCATGATCTAACCACTTGGAAACAATACTAGAGTCATTATTCATGTGAAATATCACAAGAATTGCTTGTTTCCCTTTTAAATTAATGGAACAAACGTGATTTCATATTTAACATAGAAATCTCCATAGACAAATTTAAAGGACTCATAAAACCGGAAGTACTCCTTATTGCATACCAAAATGAAAACATAGGGAAAATATAAGGGCTCTTTAAATGTGGACAAAGGGAGATAACTCTTGCACAATTATTTTTGAAATGACTAAAAAAACGATAATTGAGGACTCTAAATGTCCTTTAAGGGATCAAAAAGTCACCCTACGGCCAATTATTTTTAAATTGCCCTTCTTATGCTTAACTCAAACCCGAAATAAGTTTGAAGGTTTGTGAGCAAATAAAAAAGTTACAGTCAAAAAACTGTTTTCTATACTGACCCCTAAAATCCCTTCTTTTTTGGGAGAGTTTGATTTCCTGACATTACAGCATAAAGACAGTGCCAGATTTATTATTCATGTGATTTCTTTAAAGAATTCCTTGCTTCCCTTTTGAGATACTAGAAAAGGATGATTTCAAATTTAACATAGAAATCTCCATAGGCAATTTTAAGGGACGCATAAAACCGGAAATACTCTTTATATGCATATCAAAATTGAAACGTAGAGACCATATTAGACTCCAAACAGGTTGACAAAGAGAGATAACTCTTACGTCATTCTTTATCAAAAGACTTAAAAATACAATATTTCAGGTCTCTAAAACTCCTATAAGGGGTCAAAAACTGACCCCACGGACCATATTTTTTAAAATGTCCTTTTTATGCTTAACTCAAATCTGACAAGTGTTTGAAAATTTATTGAGAAATAAAAAAGTTACAGGCAAAGGTCTGTTTTCAATGTTTGCCCCTTAAAATCCCTAATTTTTCTGATTTTCATTTTCAGAGTATTTTCAGGTAGGGACATTATCAACGTCATTCTAGACTTAAAACTTCACGAGAAAATTTTCATTACTTTAAGAGAAAACGTGCCATGCGTGATTTCAAATTAACATAGAACTCCCATAGACAATTTTCAAAGACCATAAAACCGGAAGTTCTGCTCTGATTGATGTGAAACTTTCAGAATATGCTCTACTAAATAGTTCAAACATATTTCTATGCTCAAAATAATTTTTGCAACGTTATTGTGATTTTTGAAAAAAATCACCCCCCTTCTGCAATGTTTGAAGTCTTATATCTCAAAAAATCTTTGTGGTCAAAAACGCCTATGCAATTTTTTTTACTTGATCTTGAACTTCAAAACTTGTATTTTTCTGTTTTGGAGCTTAGGCATTTAAAATAAGAAAGATTTAGGCGTTTTAAGGAATTTTTGTTTTTCTTTTCTAGAAACCGGAAGTGACGTATCCAGAGAACAAAAACTTTTCATTCCGTAGATCTTTGCATGATCTTTAAGATGGTTATAAAATAAAATGTATATTTTCAAAGGATCTCCTTGAATCTGTGACAGAAAAGTGTTCAGAAAAAGAATAATAAAAAAGACGAAAACAATAGGTCTTTTCGACAAAAGTCGAAAAGCCCTAATAATAATAATAATAAGAAACAATACAATCACTATAAGGTCTTCCGTGAAGACGGAAGACCTTAAAAAGAAACAATACAAACACTATAAGTCTTCTGTTGTGAACGGAAGACTTAATAATAAGAAACAGAGTAAAAACAATTTGTTCCCAAACTCCGTTTGGGGAACATAATTATTTGTCTTTTGGGTCAATCAGTAATGTGCCTTCTAGCCTGGCTGAGGTGGATTGAGAATGAATTTCAATCTGCAGTTTCACTCCGATGTTTTCCCCACGTCCGCGTCGAATTGTACTTGCACATTTCATTGTCTATCACTGAATGTTTTGATTGTAGCAGATAGAAATGACGTAAGCTGTATATTTCCAATCTTGACAGTTAATGTTCCGCGGTCTTTAACTGCAAATTTTTTAAAATGAAAAACTGCGCTAAATTTTTGTTAATGTAAATTAAAAATGCCCATTTTCTTGGTAATACGTCCGGAGTAATGCACTTGCCCGAATTGTATTTTTAGTATGTTTCATTAATATTCGAAGGAGGCGGAGCCAGAAATTTATCGGGAAATCAGGTTTGGACTGAAGTGGATGAAATGCGGAGGAAAATTTTATAGGAATAAATTACTCCCACCCTAAGATAAATTATATGGGATCCGTTTTTATGACTTCTTGTATGTATACTAAAAAGAACGAAAATTAAATTAATCTTGAATATAAAAAAATATTCGTGAATTTCTTGTTTTCTAAAAATACAAATCAAAATAAATGGTTAGCGATTTTCATTAATGTTCCCGGGATAAAGTTGGTTTATAGAATAACAATTGTCATGTAGGGATAAATTTTCAACTGTATTAGAAATACTCTTAAGACATCTCATCTTTCATCACCTTTCATCACTTTCTTTTTGACTGTAGGGTCTTGCTATTTTCCGTTTCTTCTCCAAGTTGTCGTCTGTAATTTGAACACTACTGTTGCTGAATGGGTGATCTTGGAC
Source organism: Saccostrea cuccullata (assembly GCF_032062105.1). Taxonomy (NCBI): domain Eukaryota; kingdom Metazoa; phylum Mollusca; class Bivalvia; order Ostreida; family Ostreidae; genus Saccostrea; species Saccostrea cuccullata. The sequence continues at coordinate 19,013 of NW_026933439.1, forward strand.
AGCTTCCGGAACATCAGATGACACCGGAATATCAGCAGACGATGGCTTGGCTGGAGTCTATATATTTGGGAAATACTTTTTCTTGAATGTTATATATTAAGACTTTTACCTTTCATAGATATAAATTTTAAAAGAATGGGTGTATGAAAAAATAATAAATCTATAAATTATATTATGTATTATGTTTTCCTTTTTCATTATTATTATCAATATGATAATTTTTTATTTAGGTGCCTATTATCCGAACACACTAACAAATTTGTAATAGTTTTTTAGCTCACCTGAGCCGAAGGCTCAAGTGAGCTTTTCTGATCACATTTTGTCCGGCGTCCGTCTGTCTGTCTGTCTGTCCGTCTGTCTGTAAACTTTTTCACATTTTCGACTTTTTCTCAAGAACCGCTGGGCCAATTTCAACCAATCTTGCCACAAAGTATCCTTGGGTGAAGGGGATTCAAGTTTGTTCAAATGAAGGGCCACACCCTTATTCAAGGGGAGATAATTGGGAATTAATGAAAATTTAGTGGTATATTTTAAAAATCTTCTTCTCAAGAACCACTTTGCTAGGAAAGATGAAACTTATGGGGAAAGATCCTCAGGTAGTGTAGATTCAAGTTTGTTCAAATCATGACCCCCGGGGGTAGGGCGGGGCCAAAATGGCCGACCAAAGTTTTACATAGAAATATATAGGAAAATTCTTTAAAAATCTTCTTCTCAAGAATGACAAAGCCATAATTCATCATATTTATATGGGAGCATGCTCATGTAGTGTAGATTCAAGTTTGTTCAAATCATGACCCCCCGGGTAAGGGCGGGGCCAACATGGCTGACCAAAGTTTTACATAGAAATATATAGGAAACTTCTTTAAAAATCTTCTTCTCAAGAAGGACAAAGCCATAATTCATCATATTTATATGGGAGCATGCTCATGTAGTGTAGATTCAAGTTTGTTCAAATCATGACCCCTGGGGGTAGGGCGGGGCCAAAATGGCCGACCAAAGTTTTACATAGAAATATATAGGAAAATTCTTTAAAAATCTTCTTCTCAAGAATGACAAAGCCATAATTCATCATATATATATGGAAGCATGCTCAGGTAGTGTAGATTCAAGTTTGTTCAATTCATGACCCCCAGGGGTAGGGCGGGGCCAAAATGGCCAACCAAAGTTTTACATAGAAATATAAAGGAAAATTCTTTAAAAATCTTCTTCTCAAGAATGACAAAGCCATAATTCATCATATTTATATGGAAACATGCTCAGGTAGTGTAGATTCAAGTTTGTTCAAATCATGATCCCCGGGGGTAGGGCGGGGCCAAAATGGCCGACCAATGTTTTACATAGAAATATATAGGAAAATTCTTTAAAAATCTTCTTCTCAAGAATGACAAAGCCATAATTCATCATATTTATATGGAAGCATGCTCAGGTAGTGTAGATTCAAATTTGTTCAAATCATGACCCCCGGGGGTAGGGCGGGGCCAAAATGGCCGACCAAGGTTTTACATAGAGATATATAGGAAAATTCTTTAAAAATCTTCTTCTCAAGAAGGACAAAGCCATTATTCATCATATTTATATGGAAGCATGTTCAGGTAGTGTAGATTCAATTTTGTTCAAATCATGACCCCCGGGGGTAGGGCGGGGCCAAAATGGCCAACCAAATTTTTACATAGAAATATATAGGAAAATTCTTTAAAAATCTTCTTCTCAATCATTTTCTAAAAAATAGCAAATCCAAGATTGGTCATGGGACTACTTTTGGATTTGAACTTTACAATAAAAAGCCATTTTATACTAGTCCTACCCTTGGTGCTCAGGTGAGCGATGTGGCCCATGGGCCTCTTGTTTTTATTAGGGCCCCGCAAGGATTTGCGGGTGCCCTATAGTAATCACTCTGTCTGTCCGTCTGTCACTCTTCCGTCCACAAATTTTCTGTTTTTTTCTAATAACTTTTTTTATGGTTGCCCAATCAAGGTATGTGGTGGTTCAAATGTGTGTGTGTGTGTGTGTGTCAGTAGGCAGAAATACATATTTTGATGCTAAGTTTGGTTCTCTATGTTTTCTGGTTTGGAGCTGGGGTGGTGGGGTAGATTCCTTAACTATGCATAAGAATGAATGGGCAACTTTTTTTATGGTTGCCCAATCAAGTACAAATTTGGTATGGTAGTTCAGTAGGCAGAAATACATATTTTGATGCTAAGTTTGGTTCTCTATGTCCCCTGGTTTGGAGCTGGGGTGGTGGGGTAGATTCCTTAACTTTATAAGAATGCATTGGCAAAGAGAGATAACTGCTGAAGATGTTCCCATTGTAAACTGAATGCTGGCTATGAGTCCCTTGGGATTAATTAGCTTTCCTCCTGAAGAAAATCCAGAGCATTATCTTTATCTGTCACATTGAGATGAATTACCACCTCTATCTGCAAATGAAGTTTGTTTTGAAGTTAAGTCAATTTGGAATGCTATGAACACTCAGAAATGTGGATTTAAATATAAATTTTTGTAATTTATTTTTGTTTAATAGTTATGATTTCATTGAATGCTAAAAACAAGAAATAGATTAAAAAAGATTTTTTGATTTACTTTTTTTCACTTTATGTTAATTAATTTTTAAGGTAGTTGTATAAAAACCCCATTCTATCATTAATACTGAAAAAGTTCTTATTGTAACTTTAGAAGAAAGTGATAGAGAGATACAATTAATCCTTTGGGATTAATTCTGTCTAGCCTGCTGCAGAAAATTTAGTAGGCTTTTCTTTATCTTTAAGATTAATGAAAAACCTTTGTCGCAACTGCTGTTTGTTTGAAGTTAAGGTCAAGCCTTCATGATACTTGCATTCATTAAAGGCTGGCGTTATTATATAACACAAGCTTCATAATTGTTTAAATATACATTCAATGTTAAGTTGTTCTTTACTGCCTAATGTAAATACAAGGATATTATTTTCAGGTTTTTAAATATTCAGGAATTATCTTAAAATTTTAAGAATACAGTTGCTGTTGCTTATTCTTCGTACATTTTTAATCATTCGTAAGCTGCACCCTTTTAATTCTACCCCAAGGCGGGGCCCTTGCTGACTGGTCAGTTTTCTAGTTGATCATGACGATTATATTGTCCGGGGAAGTAGAAACAAGCTTATACTCTTCTTTTCTTGTTAATGAATTTAACTTGAAGAAACTACTTACTTGAGGATTCATGGTGTCTACTGCCGCGCTAAACCCAAAGATCCTCTCTTCGCCCATAACCGACACCACCTCTTTCTCCATTGAACTTAGGGGCACTATTTTAGTTTACCACCTCCCGTTTTCGTACGTTCTCTCTGCACGGCAGAGGCCCTCTTTTTGGTCCCCCTTTTAAGATCATCCCATTTCTTCTTCAATTCGTCAATTGTTCTTCTTGAGAAGGAAACTGCATTCACCGCTTCCATAATCTCTATCCACGATTGCTTTTTTGCATTATTAACGACATCACTAAATTTTGAGTTAATTATTTCTGATCGTTCCTTTACCCTTTGCACTAGAATGTCAATTTCTTTTTCCGAAAATCGGGGTTTCTTCTTTCTCTTCCATCTTCAGACTTTCTGATTTAGTGACGTGCATTTTCATGAAATGACGTCACAATCTGACAAGTAAGAATCGGAGATAAGTTACAATATACATGTAAGGTCATGTGGATCTATGCATGTTTATACTATTATGATATTTTGAAATTTAATTGTTTAACTATGAGTCAAACTTGTACTAATAAAGAATACAATGACAAATTTTAATGTACCTACTAACGAGCTCATGAATGCATTGAATAAGAAATATCTTGATTATGATAGTTAAAACTAATCTTTAGAAACCTTTATAATTTTTTTATATTAAAATATTTATATACTTGAAAAAATACTGTCTTTTTCCATTTCTTTTCTTAGAAAGTTATTTATACTCATTTAATTTTTGATTCTATTCTGTTCTCACTTCACATTTTTTTTTATTTAGAGAATGCAAGACATTTGATTAAAAAAATAAACAAAACACGCTTATACTATTTCAAATTTTAATGTGTTCATAACTCTATATTCTGTCAATGCAGGTGCCCGTTCAGCGTGTTTCACTTGCGGAAACTTTCCGTAAATTTCGCAAAGTTTACGGGAGCTTCGTGAATACGCCGTAAACCATCCGTAATCTTTCCGTAAACTTTCCCGCAATCCTTCGGTAAACTCGCCGCGACTGCGGAAATTACGGAGGCTTTGTGAATAAGGTCCCTGAACAGCAATATTTAAAAGTTCTTCAATTTGTGTTTGATAAATTTCAAGACAAAAGTTAAACTTTATCTGATTTTTAGCTCACCTGAGCTGAAGACTCAAGTGAGCTTTTGATCACATTTTGTCTGTAGTTCCGTCTGTCCGTCCATCCTTCTGTAAACTTTTCACATTTTCGACTTCTTCTCAAGAACCCCTTGGCCAATATTAACCAAACTTGCCACAAAGTATCCTTGGGTGAAGGGGGTAGAAAGAAGCTTCTTCAAATGAAGAAGCAAGCCCTTCTTGCAAGGGGAGATAATATGACTTAATGAAAAATTAATGGAATCCTTTTAAAAATCTTCTCCAAGAACCATTGGGCCAGGAAAGATGAAACTCATGTGGAAGCATCCTCAGGTAGTGTAGATCATGATGTATGCCAGTTTTTAACTTTATAGTCCTAGTGAAACAAAAGCGATTAAAAATGTTCAAAGTTTTTCTGGGACAATATTATAGAAAAATCTTTTGAAAAATCTTCTCCAGAACCATTGGGCCAAGGAAAGATCAAACTCATGTGGAAGCATCCTCAGGTAGTGTAGATACAAGTTTGGCCACAATGAGGGATGGCCACAAAAGTTTTGCATATATAATAAACATAGAATATATCAGAAAATTTTCTTCAGATCAAAAAAGTTTTGTTTCGTCAAATTGACATGTAGGCATCTGCAAGAAGTGAAGATTTAAATTTATTCAAATAATGCCCGGGAGAGAGGGGAGGGGTCACAACTGGAGATCGAGTTATATGTTGGAAAAATCTTTAAAAATCTTCTTTTCAAGCATGGCAAAATTATACATGTATGCTTTACTGATATAGTGACATTCTGGAGACATGGATCCTTCAAATCCCCCTCCCCAACAAGTAAGTTTTTCAATACTAAGCTGATTTGTGATTTTTAACTAGCTCATGTTCTCAGGTGAGCAATGTGGCCCATGGGCATCTTGTTTTTCAAATTCTCTCAAAAAGTGAAAAAAGGACATGTGATTATAAATGTTTATATAAATATTCACAGATTTATTCTTATTTCAAGGGTAAAAGTGGATTATTTGCTGTACTTCCTCTGCCAATTCATGCCACCATCAAAGAGAAGAACAGAGCCTTAATTCCTCATACACTAACAAAGAAGCCAGCTCCACAAGCTTTCAATGTAATGTCGAGCTCGCACCCAAGGAGGCTGTTGGTCCCCCCAAACCAGAAAAACATGACAGTGATAGTGAGGGGGAGGCCCAAACCCTTTCCCAGTTTTTTTTCTTGAGTTCCAAGGACATTAAAAAACCCTTTGTGTCTGGATTTTTAATGAAGAAAATGTCCCTTCCTCCTCCAGTTTCAGCTAATGATAATCAAAGTCAAGCTTTATTTTCTAGGACCACATGTCCTGCAGTTAATATGACATTAAACACTGGAGAACCTTCATTGTTCAGCGAGACTGCTGATTTCCAAAATGCTCCCATGATGTTCAAAGAATCTGCCCAAGATGGGTTTCATTCTCCTTTTTCTGGATCAACTTCTAGAGACACTCCTACTACAAAACAGTTCGAGGTGAGTTCACTGAAAACTTTGTAACTTTATCAGTCAAATTGGACTATTGCTCTCTGATTAAGCCCATGTTTGCATCATGCATAGAAATATTTTCACTTTTTAAGGTGAAGGAGATTTTATATTAATCAAATGAAGGGCCAAGGGCAATAATAAAGTGGGGTCTTTTAAAAAACTTTTTTTCAAGAAGCACTAAACAGGTGAAAGAGAGAAGAAAATGCTAAATTATTTGAATCATGGCCTCCAGTGGTAGGATGGGGCCACAATAGAGGATAACAGTTTGACATTGATAAACTAAGAATGTAGGAAAAATTCTTTAAAATCTTTTTAGCTCACCTGAGCCGAAGGCTCAAGTGAGCTTTTCTGATCACATTTTGTCCGTCCGTCTAGCTGTCTGTCTGTCTGTCCGTAAATTTTTCACATTTTCGACTTCTTCTCAAGAGCCAATGGACCAATTTTAACCAAACTTAGTACAAAGCATCCTTGGGTGAAGGGGGATTGCGACATAGTAAGCTGTTTTATACAAGAAAAATATAACAACATGATAGCGACACAAGAAATACAAAGCAAGTTATAAACGATACATAAATTCGAAAGAGAGCATGAAAATTAATCTGTAATCAGGAAACAATAAGTTTAAAAATATTGAGAAATCAATTAAACACTATGTACACATTCACAATGGTGCCCGAGTCATCAGACTGTTGAACAGTGCTTTCAGAATCTCTCGCAAAAGTCAACTGGTGATGAGGATGGACTGTTGCGCGTGTTAGATGGCTGAGTCTGGGGTTTTGATATATCTCGTATATGAATCGGAGGTCCACCTTCCTAGTGATTTGATAAGGTGGTCTTCGATGGGGGCTTCTGCTGCAGATGTAGCAGCACCAATTCGGAAAGAATGTCCAGTGATGTAGCTGTCACCATGGTTTAACGCTTCAGTAGATCCCTTAACATAGTCAAAAAATTACACCGACTAAGGGCACTTCTATTTTCCATGATGAAGAGGGGGAAGTGCACTTAGGGATCAAAAATGGCATTTCTTGTAGATAAGTAGTTCTTTAGTTGTTGAAATGGACATAATACAGAATTATTTTTAAACAACTTGATCCCTAATCCTTTTCGGAACATGTAATTCTTGGATTGTTTAAAGAAGAGAACGACGTGGTCATCGTAGAATTGTAGGTTGCTTACGCACAGATTAACGTGAGGGTCGAAGGCTGCTTTGCATGTAAATTCAGCACATCTGAGGAAACTGAAAAAAGCCACTATACACACTGTTGTCATTAACGTATCCATGTATTTTGAGTTCACACCTTTTTGAAGCACGCTGCATGTCTTGTAATACATTGTAAGTAATAGGTTGTGGGCTTGGATGGTAGGATGGACTTTGTCTTTTTATACTGCTAAGTAGCATGTGCAATCTAGGTAAATTGCCTGCCAAATCGGTAAAGGGGTTAGGTATACCGAGCAGAATGAGATGGTGTCAGAATCCTGCAGAGGTAAAGCTTTATTGTTTGGTAAGACAGGTTCGTGGAATCGTAACAGGTGACAAATTCCATTAAAGTAGATTCTGACATACTTTGACACATGTTGTTCATACAGCTAAATTTTAAGAAGGCTTGATATCCGGAGTTATATGTAGCTTTAGTTGAAACGGATATGGAGTCTTCCATCAATGCTTCTATTCTGTGAGAGGTTTCCAAAGGACGTCCTGCAGGGATGGGCAGGGATGACGGTGTCTGTCTGCTTGAGGAGCTAGGCTTCTGAACTTGTGAAATCGAGATAAAGCATCTGCGATTACATTAGTTTTACCTGGAAGGAATTCAGAATAAATGCAGAAATTGTATTTAGGTGAACACCAGGTTGACTGTCTCATTAGTTTCATAATAGAAAGAACTTTAGAACGCCCTTTTTGTAAAATATTCACAGTGGCTAGGTTGTCACAATAAAAAACTATTCTTTTGGTAGACCAACGATGTCCCCAGAGAATGGAGGCAACAATGATAGGGTACAGTTCACGTAGCGCCATAGATATGTCCTTGTCTTGTTCGCTTGGTAAATCATCTGGCCATTTGTCAATGAACCAGTGACCTTTGAAATATCCCCCGAATCCAAGGGTAGATGAGGCGTCTGTATACAAATGCATACTATTAGCTGGAGTTCTTGCGATATCATAGAAAAAAGCCATTCCACTGATCTAAGAACAATTTCCACATTCTGATGTCTTCTCTGCACTCTGAGGTCAGATGAATGTAATGATGAAGCTCACGCACAGAAGATGCTAGGCTCAACAAATAAGAAACAAATGATCGTCTGGTTCGATAACGCGAGAAGCAAAGTTCAAATGTCCCAAAAGTTGCAACAATTCACATTTTATACAGCTTTTCTTCACGCTAAAAGTTTCTAACATTTCTCGTATTCTAAGAACTTTGTCTGGAGGAAGTCGTGCTTGCATTAGAAGAATCGAAAATTATTTCAAGGTATTCCATAACAGTATCTAGGCTCATGGTCTTGTGTAGAGCAATTGGAATATTCAGCTTCTTAAAGATCATTGTCAGGAGGGCCATGGATCGATCCGCATCAAAATCTGGTCTTTCTATGGTTAGGAAGTCATCCAGCAAATGCAGTATAGTTCGATTTTGTAATTGTTTTGTGCTATCCAGCAAATTGCTTGGGAAAACTGATCAAAGATGTTTGGACTAGATCTACATCCAAAGGATAAACGAGTGCAGTGATAGTATAAATTTCTCCACTTCACACAATATAAATGGTACTGAGAAGGTAGTATGGGAATAAGTTTAAAGGCATCTGAAATATCAGTCTTGCACATCAGAGAGCCTTGACCATTTTGCACAATAATTTTGATGGCATCATCAATACTCACATAAGAAAGAGAGCATTGATTTTTATCAATGAGTTCATTTATACTTCGGTGAGTTTCATTGTTGTGAGGTGCAGAAAGATCCACGATTAGCCTTTTCTTTTTAGAATACTTATGTTTGTCAATTCCAGAGGAGACACTCTGTAGTTTTCAAAAGGAGGTTCCTCATAAGGTCCTGAAAGAAAACCTTTTCAATTTCCTTTGACAGAAACTCATCAACAATATCCATGTTCTGAGGAGAAGACTAACCTAAGTTTTTGTATTTCTAGTGTTTTCAAGTCTGTTTTCTGCACTTTAGTGTCAAACCCATTAGTAAAACCATCTAGAATGTAGGCAACAAAGTTAGGATTTTCATGATTCTCAAGTTCTAGTTTCAACTGTTGAATGTTAATTGTTGAGCATGGAGATCCTGGAACAGATAGTCATTTGGGATTGGTAGTAGAGGAAGATGTATTCTTAGATTTGGTGGATTTTGAATTGCAAGTGAGCGACGAATGATCCTTGTTCTTGCATTGGCTACAAATACGAAGGAAAGGGCAGTTGTTTCTTCCGCATTTCCTAGTAGAATTGAAATTGTTACAGATTTCCTGTCCATCATGTAACAGCCTCTTTCTGCCATGCTTATCTGTATTACTATTTGAGGATTGATGAGAAGTCGCTGATGAATTGTTCTGTGATTGAGGACAAAACCTGGTATCATGAGAAACTTCTGAGCAGATAGAGCAGGATCTGGATTCAGATGCTATGAGCTGAATGAGATCTCTGTCTCTCACAGACCAGTCAACTTTAATCTTGTGAACGGCCAAGGCATTGGCACTTCACAGAGAAAATAGCTTGTGGTACTCATAAAATCTTTCTCCGTAAACATTGTATATGTCGATGATATTGATACTTCATATTGAACAAGTTCTTCTCTGCGATTAGGGAATGCCTGGCACATGCATCGTTTATATTTTCCGAATGCAGTTAAAAACTCAGCAATAGTAAGGCACCTTTTAAGTCGGACATCTTCCTTGTCTGGTTTCTCTTTTTCTGAGGTAGTAATTTCGTAATAAGGAATAAGCAATGTAGCAAGATTAACATCCTTACTGTCGATGATGTTTTTCCGAATGGAATTGGAAATCAATTCCATTTGGGGCAATTCCTCAGGGTTTATGCCGAATTTCCTCGTGCTCTGGGTGTTTTCATTTGCCGTTTGGTAGAACTGCTGTAAATTAAATGATGGCAAGCTGTTAGCATTTGTGTCATTCGTTGTAATAAGGGTAGTTAAACTCCAAACCATCGTCTGGAGGCTTTGAACTGTGTGCACAAGCGACTCGATAACTGCTGGGGAACTTGAGGTAGCTGAGCTTTGGTGGCAGAGGATAGTTTTTTTTGCAATCAAAAAGTTTGACTGACGCCTTACTTAATATTGAGCTGCTTTTAAAATGTGCATTGAAAAATTTTAAATTTCCTCTACATGTAATAATAGTATGATGAAGTCCCTTGAAGAATTTGAAGTTTTTAGGAATAAAACATGTACAACTTACACAATGAGCCCTAAACTGATGGCTCAGGGACAATCTCAATATTTCATGTAAATCAAGCCTAATTTCACTATTTCTCCACAGCCGCAACTGCTTCCAGGCCCGTGCTCATGACCTAAGCTACCACACAAATTGCAGAACATTTGTACATACCACTGAACAGGAAGAGATAATGGCTCAACCACCTCGTTTTCAAGCTACAATTCATCCTATGAATCCACCCCGCTTTTCTGGTGAAATACCAGAAGAGTGATTTTTGAGCTTAGTTTTGTATTTCTAGTCCATATCTCATATACAGTAGTAGTGACACTAAAGTGTCATATTTCAATAAAATATACAAGGCCACCAATTCCCTCCAATGCACCCATACAATATTCTAGCTATAAAATTACCTATAATATGCATTCAAACGTCAGGTTCCTCTTTTTTTGGACGGTACTTAATCCCAAACTATCCTCTACCACCTTTGGTTTCCGCCGGAAGTAGTTGAGCTTGGATAAGTCGTACTTGGAAAGGATGTTGTACTAGCTACGGATACCGCAGACGAACTTTGGAGATTCAAAGATTGTCTGGAAAAACTATTTGTGTGGTTAGAATAATCCACAGAATTCAAATCGATGGCCCTGCTTTCATTTTGACTGTTTGAAGCGTCAATATCTTTTCCCAACACATTGTCCACGTACAATTTCCGCAACACAGAGATAGGAAAATTGGAAGATGCGCTGATATTAGCCTCTGAAAGTTTTTCACGTAAAACAACAGCGGACCAATTTAAATAATTTGTCATGTCAAGAGAATCACCGGTGGTTCTTTGTCTTTTGGCACTTCTCCTGGTCGCCATTGTTGTTTTGAGATACATTGATTTTAATATCACAATTTCACTAATTAATGAAGTGTTTTTCCCAGAATAACATGGTCAAAAACACAATTTAAGTACACTGAAAATAAATACACAAACAAACAAATCGGATGATCGATGATTATGAAGTAATCCTATGGATTAATGAAGACAATAATAGCTTGGTACTGACGCTGTCTGGGACCATGGAAAGATAAGAAGGCACGTGACTAGCTATTCTTGACCTATTGACCAATGACTGATGGACATGAAAATCAGCGTGCCTGTTGCATAATATTGGTAAATGTAAACAAAAGCAGAGGGAGGAAGGGCTTAGTTATGCAAATTGTATGAAATAAACTTTGATTAAAATTTTAATAAAATAATTTAAGCTACAACTTATGCGGAAGCATCCTTGGGTAGTGTAAATTTAAAATTGTAAAAGTCATGACCCCCGGGGGTAGGGCGGGCCTAAATAGGGAGTCCAAGTTTTACATAGATATATTTTTTTTAAAAAATCTTTAAAAGTCTTCTTCTCAAGAACCACTGGGCCAGGAAAGTTGAAACTTATGTGGAAGCATCCTTGGGTAGTGTAGATTTTAAATTGTTAAAATCATGACCCTCAGGGGTAGGGCGGGGCCGCAATAGGGAATCAAAGTTTTACATAGAAATATATAGAACAAATCTTTAAAAATCTTCTTCTCAAAAACCACTGGGCCAGGAAAGCTGAAACTTATGTGGAAGCATCCTTAGGTAGTGTAGATTCTAAAGTATTAAAATCATGACAGGGGAGGGGAGTAGGGGGCCACAATAGGTATAACAAGAGGGGGAATCTGGTAAAGAATGCATCACCTAAGTTACTGAGGTGAGCAATGTGGTCCATGGGCCTCTTATTTTCAAGAACCAGTTGGCCAGAAAAATTAAATCTTCAGAATGAATAAGCTTCATTAGTACTTGAAGATTACAAATTTGTTTTTATTATGCCCTGCCATGAATATGGCCAGGGCATATAGTGTTTGTCATGTCCGTCTTCCGTCCTTCTGTCCAACTTTGCATTTAGCTCAGTTTAAAGCTTAGTTTCAAAGAAACTATCCAAGATATTTTGTGGTCTCAAGGTCACTTCAAAGTTGACCTAAATTTACTATTAATAAAAAACGTGTATATTTTGCTTACTATAAGGATTAGGATCATCAAATCTTGTAAGTTGATGCATCTTACGACTTCACATCATGTTATTTCAAAAGTAGGTCATGGTGACCTACTTTTTAAATTTTGCGGGGATTTGTTTTGAAATTGATTTGAAGGCTTATTTTGGACACTTTAAAGCCTATCATCATCAAACCTTGTCAGTTGATGCATCTTGGGTCCTCAAACAATGTCAACTTAAAATTAGGTGACAATGACCTAATTTTTGAACTTAATGACATATTTTTAAAAACATTAAATCCCATTATTTCAGACATTGGGAGGTTTAGAATCATCAAATCTTGTACTTTGATGCCTCTTGGGTCATTAAAACATATTCATGAAAAAGTAGGTCACTGTGACCTACTTTCTGAATTTTGCCGACATTTGTTTTCAAATTGTTTAAAACGCATATTTTGATTACCTTCAGACCTACGATCATCAAACTGGGTCAGTAGATGCATCTTGGGTCTTTGAAAAATATCGACCAAAATGTAGGTCACGATGACCTACTTTCGACATTTTATGGCTATATTTAAGTATCTTAGGTATTTATTGGCTTAGAATCATCAAACTTTGTGAGTCGATGCATATTTGGTTTTCAGAGAGTGACGACCAAAAAGTAGGTCATGGTGACCTACTTTTGACATTTTATGGCTTTATTTAAGTACCTCCGGTACTTATTGGCTTAGAATCATCAAACTTTGTGAGTTAATGCATCTTGGGTTTTCGGAGAGTGACGACCAAAAAGTAGGTCAAGGTGACCTACTTTTGACATTTTGTGGCTATTATTAAGTATCTGTGGTACTTATTTACCTAAAATCATCAAACTTTGTCAGTTGATGCATCTTGGGTTTTCGGAGATTGTCGACCAAAAAGTAGATCACAGTGACCTACTTTTGACATTTTATGGCTATATTTAAGTATCTCAGGCACTTATTGGCTAAGAATCATCAAACTTTGTCTCTTGGGTTTTCGGAGAATGTCGACCAAAAAGTAGGTCACGGTGACCTACTTTTGAATATCTCAGGTACGTATTAGCTTAGAATCATCAAACTTTGTCAGTTTAGGCACCTTGGGTTTTCGGTGAATGTCGACCAAAAAGTAGGTCACTGTGACCTACTTTTGACATTTAATGGCTATATTTAATTATATCTAGTACTTATTGGCTCGGAATCATCAAACTTTGTCAGTTGAGGCATCTTATGGTTTCATTGAATGTCCAACAAGAAGTAGGTCACGGTGACCTACTTTTGAATGTCTCAGGTACGTATTAGCTTAGAATCATTAAATTTTGTCAGTTTAGGCATTTTCGGTTTTTGAATAATGTCGACCAAAAAGTAGGTCACCGTGACCTACTTTTGACATTTGATGGCTATATTTAATTATCTCTAATACTAATTGGCTTAGAATCGTCAAACTTTGGCAGTTGATGCATCTTGGGTTTTCAGAGAATGATGACCAAAAAGTAGACCATGGTGACCTACTTTTGAATGTCTCAGGTACTTATTTAATTAGAATCATCAGTCTTTGTCAATTAATGTAACTTGAGTCCTCAGAAAATTTTAATCAAAAGATAGGTCACTGTGACCTACTTATGGTATTTTATAATTATATTATAATATCTTCAGTCTTAGCTGGCTTAATACTATCAAACTTTGTAAGTTGATGCATTTTGGGTCTTATGATACTAATAGAGTTGGAGGCTTCTAATAGAAGTGATAGATTGTACAATTTATCAGAAGAGCAATTCAAGGCCCTTGGGCCTCTTGTTAAATAAGTGCTTTGCTCAGTTTTAAAGATACCAATTAAGATAGTGTTATCAAACTTCATATGCTGATACACACTGAAGAGAGCTATTCAACTGCATCAACATTTTTGACTGCAACCTTTCTTTTGACCTTGACCACATTTTTCTTAAATTAGTTTTTAGCTCAGTTTTTAAGAAACCATCTAAGATATATTTATCAAAATTCATTAGCTGATACATACTGATGAGAGCTATTCAACTGCATCAACATTTTGACCTTGACCTTTCCTTTGACCTTGACTTCACTGTCTTTAAATTAGTTTCAAACTTCATGTGCTGATACATACTCATGTAAGCAATTCAACCTCAACCTTTCCTCTGACCTTGTCCACATTTGTCTTAAATTAGAGTTAGCTCAGTTTCTAAGAAACCATATAAGATATTTTTATCAAACTTCATTAGCTGATACGTACTGATGAGAGCTATTCATCTGCATCAACATTTGACCTTGATCTTTCCTTTCACCTTGATCTAGACCTTTCATTTGACTTTGACCTCACTTTTATTGTGTTCAAGTCGGTTTTAAAGAAATCATTCAAGATATTTTAATCAAACTTCAGATGTTGATACAAATTGATGAGAGATATTCAACTGCATCAACATATTGTTCTTGACCTTTCCTTTCACCTTGATCTCAGTTTTCCTAAATTAGTGTCAAACTTCACATCCTAGTACATACAGTGGCTTCCACTTAATCGGATAGCGGTTAAACGAATATTTCGGCTATTTCAATATAATATCAGAGCACAAAACCATTTCTTATATATTTATTAATAATTTCTTCTGATAATCTGATGAGAAAATATCAGAATTTTGTTTTATCTGATACAAAAATTTGGACCATCGTAGTATTTTTTGATAATTGTGACCTTGTTCACACCTCTTACTTCCTTAGTGAAGCCCTTGTTTACACTGTCTGACACTTTGAGTACGATAATGAGGGGATTAGTTACTGGCTGGACGCACACAATCACCTTACCTGTGTTAATAATTGGCACACTAGACTGATATGTTTTGATACAGTTATGATGATTAAACCCCTGTCACACCGGGGCTGCCTCCTCACAGCGACTGCAAGGCGTCCTCAAAAAATGCAAAACGCCGAGGTAATCGCAGTAGAGTCTCCTGCAGTGCCGTAACAACGCGGCGAGATCTCCACTGAACGCTGTGAGGTCGCGTAGGGTCTCCTAGAACGCCAGGGGACGGCGATCACTTTGGGCATGCACAAAGTACGCGCCGTGTGATCGCGGTCTGATAAGAATGCAGTAGAAACGTAGTATGATCGCCGTAGCAGTGCGGTGAGATCTCCAACAATGTAGTGGGAGCTCCGTACGAACGCCGTGAAGACGCACATGATCGCGGCACAAACGCAGTGATATTAGACTGCGCTTCCACGGAGACCTCAGGGAGATGTCACGGAGACCTTGGAGATCTCACTGCGTTTCTATCGCATTTTTACGGCGCTTCTAATGATATTTATCGTCTTGTGATTTTTTCGACTGGGATTATACGGCGACAGCACGGAGTTGTCACTGCAATCATTGTGCTCCCATGGCGTTTCTACAGCGTCCGTTGGCGATCACAGTGCGTTTTCACGGCGTTGATAGAGCGTTGTCAGCCAGCTCACAAAACAAGAGCAATGGGATCATGTTTGATCAGCAATAATTCCAACGTATTTGTTGTACTAGGAGCATTTAAGTGAAAAAAAAAATAATGGAAGAGAAAATTACACCAGAACTTGTTCTGTTGTTTCACTTAGATTTTGTAGAAAAAGTAAAAGTAAAATCGTGTCTTAAATATTTTCCCCTTTCAGAGTATATATTTGAATCGAAGATTGATTCACATTAGTGCAACAAAAACTATACCTCAGGTAATTTATGTTGTAAATGACAGACTAAGCAATAATCATCAATTCAACTCTTAATAAAACATTCCGGATAAATCCTGGATTTTCTCTTTCGTCACTGGCCGAGTTCGCGATGACTTAAAAAATAATTATCTTTTTATAGAAATATATATTCAGTTTCTTCCTTTTTATAAAAAACCAACTCCTGACTGAAGTCTTTATTTGTTCCAGTTCAGAGGGGCAGATAATATATTGAAACCCTATCTTGTTCTTTTCAGTAGATCTTTATTTATCAAACTGAAGTGTGACATAAATTTTTGGATAAAATATAGACTAAAATAAAGAGTTTATTATGCTTGAATGTGCGCAGGGTATGGTCCTACGGGGCACGTTCAAAAAACGAAGATTTTTTTTTGAGACTACAAGAGTATTGATTCAAAATAAAAGATTTAAACGGATAAGATTGGGTTAAGAATATCCTTATTCGATTCCACAATTAATTTTGTCGTCTTCTTAAAAATATGAAGGTATCTGGTTAATTTTTGGCAGTTTCCTTCCAGAGCATTTGAAATGGGAAAGTGGTAAACACAACATACAAAAAATATGACGTTTGATGAAGTTACGGTGCACCGGAAAGCAGTTTGAGTTTGATTTAGATGGTGTAATAATACCATAAGTGATTATAATTAATACGGAAGGAATTTTTTTTTTAAAAAATCAACAGATCCTTAGTATAGAATCGAAATGGGAGTTATCATAGTGAAGTCTTTCTTGATCGAGTCCCCAGGTAGTTCAAACATACGGACAAACTGCTATAATTGTAATAGCAAAAGACACTGTCATTGTTGACCGTCAATATAATATTTTCTATTAGTTGAATAGTGATGGGAATATTGTCCGTAACTTACCAATAAATCATCAGAAGATTGCTTGTTTGTGTCAGATTGGTTCCTCAACTGTTTATGGATACTAAATTATGTGCATCAATGAAATTCCTTAATGTAAGTGGGACTTTTCCAACTTTATTTTTATCACAAAGATGAAATGTAACGCTGTTTTAGCCACTTTGACGTAATCATCCGTCATGCGCTGTAAGGCGATACAATACATAATATAAAATCTCATAATTTGTTTATTTATGCATATATTTATTTGAAATTTGCTAAGTTTATTCAGAAAATACGAACTAAAGAGTAGTGGAAATTTCAGAAGGCATCGATGATTATTATTCACACGAGACAACTTGTCCACGACAACCCTCGTACAAACAGTGTATGTGACACGAATGCAGCTCAACACCATTTCCTCTTCCTTTGTTACATGAGCACATGAGATTAGATTATTCATTTAAAATTAAATTCGTAATTTTGATTTTGTAACGTGAATGAATAATTACTCTAAATAGAAACTTCTAGACACACAGTTAATTAAGGTCATACGCAACTTAGTTCGAACGTTATTGGGTTCTTCCCTGGAGTTGAAGAGTTCCACTAAATGAAGGACCTATGTGCAATACTTTTAATGTCTATATATGGATTTGTACACCTCATCTAAAACAAATTTTGATGAAAAAAAAATCTGGAATTTATGTTTGGTAATTTTTGTACATTTTTCTTTGAATAATGCAAAAATTTTCATAATGTTATATCTTTTCAAAACCCCTGGTAACACATGCTGATTTTTTGTCTAAGAACATGTAATGGTATTATAACTTAAAATTTAGAATATCTTGAAAAATTATCAGTAGGTAAGGTACCTTGCATATGTCCTTAATTCAAATGAAAACCAATTTTCTTTTAACGATTTTTACCAATATCTAATCTCAATATCATGTGTGCTTTTCAGAGTCCTATATCTGGTAGAATAAAAACGATTATTATATACATAAACCAAAATTATAAATTGTCATCAAAATTTATTATTAAATTTTTATCAGAAAGAAACGATTTTGTCTGTAATACTATTCACACAGTGCAGCTTGTAGGAGAATTTTCTGGACACGCTGTGCGACACAGAGGGAAATTTACTAGACACAATGCGACTCCGAGGACATTAGCAGAGATTTCTCTAGACACGGTGCTGCATGGTGTGCCTACCTGTATACTGTAAAACGAGAATATTTGGCGCACTACTAATTTTAGCGCCTTCGGCGCAAGAGCCCCTGAGCGCTAAAATCTATCATGCGCTAAAGGATTTCTAAATATCATTTTTTGTGTGTGTTCAAAGCTTTTACATAAGTACATGTAAACCGGAACGCGCGATTACATAATGCCGAAGGGTCATTGGATTTTATATACACACTAGCACTTCACATGTACGGAAGACAGAAAGTTCTGCCAAATTATAATTTAATTAAACTATTGTTACCCCGGTAGTTGTTACCGGATAATTATCATTAGCACCTTCAAAGTTTGGCTTCTCGGCGTGTCAATCTATCGCCTCGAGGTAAACAATGCAATCAAGCATGGCGATTGAGCTTGCAGACAATACCTGATTAGGATTACCGTTTTGTCTAAGTAATTTTCTGTCGATGCATGCATTGTTTTAATGTGATTTAAATGAGTTAATACTCCATTTCTTTTAAATGAAAATAGAAATAAAATAAATTTTAACATTGTGCCACGTCCATGTGATAGCAACACGTACCGCGGTAATGTTAACGAATGTTTACTGATATACGGGAGTACTAATGTATTTCCGTGCTTGACTAACCAAAAAGTCAAATATGGGTGTGGATAAAAATTACATTTATATATTTTACTGACAAGTGCAAGCGCTAAAATTTATTTGCACCAATGTACTCCCACTTGCGTTTGCGCTAAAATATGTATGCGCCAAATTTTCTCGTTTTACAGTATTTCAAATCCACACACACCATGCTACACCGTGTACACAGTGTAACACATAGTATTTCACACAGTGTGATGAGGAAAACTCATGGCCTGTACGTTAGGTCACTGTGACCTACTTTTGAAATCTCATGGTAATATCTTTATATTTTACATAATAAGGATCTTAGAATCATCACACTTCGTCAGTTGATTATCCTAGGCTCTTAGAGTGTTTTAACCAAAAATGTAGGTCATGATGACCTACTTTTGCAATTTCAAGGACTTATTTATATGTACAGGATATAAAGGACAGGGACACAAAGGACATTCTGAAATACACAATGTCATATAAATGGTGAAAATGTGATAAAGAAGAGCAAGGCCAATGTGACTTAGCTGAACAATATAAGCCTCTTGTTTCATGTTGCAGAACAAATCATCCTTCTCATGACATTAATATTTATTTTGCAGAGACAAAGTGCTCCAACAATTCTGCCTGGGAATAAGGAGGAGTTCCAGAAGTTGTTTCAAAGTAATGAGGTAAAGGATTTGAGATAAATGTATGATGATTCATAGTTTTTACTCAAAATTTACTTGATACTCACTAAAATACATTTTTAGCTCACCTCAGCCAAAGGCTCAAGTGAGTTTTTCTGGTCATTTTTGTCCAGTGTCTGTCCATCTGTTAACTTTTTACATTTTCGATTTCTTCCCAAGAACCACTGGTCCAATTTCAACCAAACTTACCATAAAGTATCATTGGGTGATGGAGATTCAAGTTTGTTAAAATAAAATGAAGGGCCACACCCTCTTCCAATGGGAGATGATTAATAATTAGTGAAAAATTAATGACCTCTTTTAAAAATCTTCTCAAGAACCACTGGGCCAGGAAAGATAAAACTCAGGTGGAAGCATCCTCAGGTAGTGTAGCATCAAGTTACTTCAAATCATGGCCCCAGGGAGTAGGGCAGGGCCACAACGGAAAATCAAAATTTTACATAGGAATATGTAGGAAAAATCTTCTCAAGAACCACTGGGCCAGGAGGGGTTGATTGATTGTTTATTGTTTAACATCCCTCTTGAAATTTTTCACTCATATAGAGACGCCACCACTTCCCAATGGAGAGCTGCAAATTTTGTCCCATACTCAGCACTCAGGACCATTGAGCAGGGAGGGATCTTTTTCGTGCCAGCACCTACTGTGACAAGGGACGTCGGTTCTCATCTGAAGGACCGGTCTCCACATTCCACAGTGAGATTCGAACCCACTATGTAAGGATCAACTCTTTACTCTGCGACACTAGAGAGCAGATGCTCTAATCACTGCACCACACGGGAGACGGGCCAGGAAAGATAAAACTTAAGTGGAAGCATCCTCAGATAGTATAGAGGGGCGTAAGGCTGGGGAAAAAATAAATGAACAATTTTTTTTATAGGAAAAATCCTCTGCTATAGAATGGAAAAGCCATGTTTAGTTATATTGATATGGAAGCATCATTAAGAAGTGTACATTCACATTTGCTGAAATAATGATTCAAGGGGTAGGGAGGGGCCAAAATGGGGATGTAATTTATACAAAGGAATATATAAGAAAAATTCTTCTGATCAAGAACAGTAAAGCCATTGTCATTGTTATGGAAGCATTTTCAGGTAGTTTAAAATTCAAGCCCTACTTTTCAATACTGAATTGATTTGTGCTTTTTTTTTTCTAGCCAATATCCTCAGGTGAGCAATGTGGCCCATGAGCCTCTTGTTTTGAATTAATTTCCTAAAACTGATACAACTAAACTGTAGGTATAAAGTAAAGGTGCGGTCACACGATGCAATTTTTCATTAGACTTGCTCAGGCAAGCTGAATGGAGTGGATTGGTGGGATGGTCACACGATCAGATTTTATGTTAGATTTACAAATGATTTTAGCAATGAAACATTTGGAGATAACGAACAGTATTCCAGATCAAAAGTCTATAAAACAATACAAATAGGAGCAGAGCAAACATGTACCTCTAAAACATTAGAGGTGGGATCAAGTGCCATGGAGGAGTGAGCATCTCTTGCCGACTCGTCACACCCACCATATGCTCCTTGTCATGATCGGGAAATAATGGAAAAATCCATCGTCAATTCAGTTTATAAATAATGGAGTAACAATTAGTATGAAAACGGCAGTCAGCATTTGACTCAATGATAAATTGTATTTGCTGACAAAGTCATTGAATCGACCATAGAACTTACAAAATGATGACTTTAAATGAGCCAGCTGAAATTCTTGTTTCATCAACTTGTTAGTCAATAATTTATCTAATCAACTGAGATATGTAAACTTCTTATGCAGGTGCATAGTGCTTAGTTGTTAGATTACCATTAAGGTTTTTTTCAAGTAAAATATCTAAATATGAAACAGATGTATCAGACTTTGTGGTATCTTTCATCTCAAGCTCACCAGGATATATTGTATTGACATAAGAAAGGAAATTACCATTGTTAATTGACAGTACGTCGTCGATATATCTGAATGTCAAGTTGAAGGTGACAGCAAGTGTTTTCTTCTTTTCACGCATAAGATTTTGCACAAATTCTGCTTCATATGAATACAAAAATAGGTCTGTTAATAATGGGCGCAATTGTTACCCATGGGAATTTCAATAGATTGTTGGAAGACCTGGTCTCCAAAATCAGAAGAAATGAACAGGTACTTGTTATTTTTTTTTTTTAGATTGATCTAAAACAGCATTGATAATAATAGGAAAAATTGTTTGTTCCCTTCAATTTAATATTACGTTATTTTACCCCATTATGTCATTGATGTTGACGTAGTTTACACGGTATGTCAATGATCCCTGAATTAAAATGAGATTAAGTTTATTACTTTCTTCTTAGGACAAAAGTCTGCGCTATGTTTTGGTCTACCTACAAAAGTAAAAGAATATGCATATACAGGTGACTCGAGATGGCTCGAACTCTGATCTCTCGAAGTTCTCGATCTCTCAAAGTTAACCTCCGGTCCATACATGCCAACTTTCCCGATTTAGGCGGGATTCTCCCGATTTTACCCCTTCATCCCGCCTTCCCGATCGGGAGAGAAAAATTGCCCCAATTTCCCGATTTGAAAAAATTCAGATTTTCAGTTTCCCTACCGCCGAATTTTGTCAATCGGGATAAGAATATCAGAGTTGTTTATTCAATGCACACAGATAAGTCTCATTGTTTATTTAGCAGGTACAGGTAGCTTATAGCCTGGAGCAGTTAGGGGATTAATCTTTTCAGTTTGAAGGGGTATGCGAAGTGATACACATAGATTATGGGCTTAATTATTAGTCATTGTATTAAAAACAAAAATTAAAGTCAATAAAATGATAATCAAACAATAAAAATGGAATCCAAAAAGATCGTTTTTTGAAAACGAAAGTAGAAAATTTCAAAGCATATAAAGCTGCTGATTTTAACTGCTAATATTAAAAATATTGTATAGTTTGTCAATTTAAAAAAATATTGAAAATAATATAGATTAAATAATACTCTCATGTATGTTAAGCACACTGAACCCCCCCCCCCCCCCTTTCTCCCATAGACCATACTCATATTGTACATTGTATTTCTTTGTTACATACATATGTCAAGGAAATACCAGAGACCCATATGGCATTGCCAAGACTGCAAAAGTTCATCATGTTCATGATGTAGTCTTTTACAATTTTAATTTTTCTTTGGAATGGGTGGGGGTGGGGCTTGTGTTAAAAATTTCATGATTTAATTAGGCCTATTTCTTCAAATTGTTTCGTGTGTGAGATAAAATTAATGCTGCACTGTCTATATACTTACTTATAGGGAATAAAGTGACACTTGATTTTAAGGGTACATACCAGAAACAAAATGTAAATTAATAGAACAGAGTTACAACTATTAAGCAAAGATATTTAAATTTTGAAAAATAAAACTTTAATTTGTATTGTTTTGTATTCATAAGTGCTATCAATATTATAATTTTAAAAAAAAAGTATTTCATAATCATTTATTTTCACGACAAAATGTCGCGAATTTAAAGCTTGAAAATTGTCGTCACGCGCTAAATCCCCCATGAGAATTTTCAAAAGTTGGCATGTATGCCGGTCCCTTTTTTTTTCCTCTATATAACTAAGCAAATTTACTCCTGATCTCTCGGACTTCTATCCCTCGAAGTTCTCTATCTCTTAGGGCTGGGCAATAATATCGATATTTCAATATATTGCAATACAAAGACAAAAAATATCGTATCACAATAAGATTTTGTAATATTGATATATTGGCAATATACTTAGATTAAGGAATTTTGTCATCAAAATGATTGAATATAAAAAAGGACTTATGAAAGTTTGTTATTAAGACAAACAGTAAGACAGAAGTTGTTTTGTGGGAACTTATATGAAATCAACAAGATTTTTTTTCTTCATGTTGGTTACTTATCACAGTTATGTAAATTCTGCATGTAAATTAAAGTAAATGTAGTAAGAAAATGCCATTTTTATTGCATGAAAATATTGCAATACATACTGCAATACAGTTAAAAATATTGCAATATATCGCAATACGAAATCTCTGGCCAATACCCAGCCCTACTATCTCTCGAACCAAAACATGGGTCCCGTTACATATATTTCATTGAATTTTACTCTCTATCTCTCGAAGTTTTGATTGCGTGTGTATACAAGGCAATCAAGCGTAAAATTGATGCAGCCTGAACTTACCTGGAAAACAGTAAACGCCTGGGGCTTGGCATTGAGGTGTTAATTGGGTGTTTACATAGATGACACTTCACCTGTGAGTAGTCCGTGTGTTGATATTATTAATTGATTATTATTGGTAAATTATAAACTGTTTTTAGATTCACAACTTATTTTGACTTGAAAACGAGACAATGATTTTTAGAAAATAATTTATAGTCAAATAAATAAGTTCCCATAGGCTATGAACTTTTATTAGAGTCGACATAATCCCAGTATGGCAAATATTGCACAAGAAATTCCATTCTGAAGGACTAAATACAGATTAAGAAAAATCTTGTGAACACTGGAGAACAGGTGAAGGACCCGATCAAGCCGCGGAATAGTCAAACCGACAATTGCTATTCGGATTTCATGTAATCATTAAATAAGAACAAATAAGTATTGAAACTTTAGGAATTAGTTTTATTTAGTCGAAATACGATCATTGTTGTTGATATCAAGTAAATATTACCTGTAAAATACGATAGAAAACGAGCAATGACTTTATTTACATATACTTACGGTATCTATAAAAGTAGAACTTTGATGATCGGAACTGAAAATTCCGGATTTTATTTACTTTCTATCTCTCAAACTCTTTGATCTCTCGAACTTTTCTTGCGGTCCCTTGAACTTCAAGAGATCGAGAGTCACCTGTATATCAAAAAAGTTAACTTTGGGTAATCGGCCAGTCGCTGATGAAAATGTATAAATGAATATGCAAGAAACAACTACAGGGGTTCAAAATTCCTCAAGCCCGACGTTGGACTAACAAATGGCGATTGGACTCGGCATTCAAATTTCATAAAGTCCTGGGACTTGGCTATGTTTCTTGTTTATCTTTTTTTATAAGTTAAAAAAATTACCGTAAAGCTAAATCTAAAGCAAATTCTCAAATGTAATAAGTAAAAATGTGGGTTTGTGGGCGTTAAGATACCCATAAAACATTACGAATGTTTCGAAAATACAATCCGTCTTTTTTATTTTCCGTTGCGGTTAGACTCTTGCGTTTACGCAATTCCTCATGTTTCCTCCTATATGACAAACGGCAATGAGTTTGTAAAATTTCGGTTTTAGCTGTCACTTACAGCATATTCTAATTTCTATTTATTGTAACAGGTGGTTTATTCTGAGTAGTGATCGAGTATTTGTAAAAGTTATTGTAATGTACCAATAATCTATCAGTCTGGTATTGTGTTGAAATACTCATACGTATGACTATATGACAGTTTATGGAGGAAAAATAAAACATATATTAATATATATAGTCTTTATTCATTCAATTTAACAAATGAAAATAAATTATAAGTAACATATATTTAATGATTATTAAGGTAAATATGGACTCTGAAATTTCTTCCTTGGACTTGCCTAAAATTTACTCGTTAAGTCCTGGACTTGACCATGACAAAAAAAATTTTGAACCCCTGAACTAAAATTATCACTTTAATTTGGAAAATTTAGTCTTTTTATCTTGTAAGTTGTGTTAATTAGCTCAAAATGGCGATTGAAGATGGTGAACACTCAAATTTCATAAAATACTCAAACTGCCGAGTTCTGAGTCATTTTGCATAAAATAAAAGAAAATTAATTACAGTTTGCATTTTTAAATCAGTAAAATAATGTTTAAATATTCAATTAAACATTGAGGATATTGTTGATAACGACTTTTGTTTTTATGACATGGATCTTTGTTTCATAAAGGTCTTCCGTCTTCACCGAAGACCTTATAGTTATTCTATTGTTTCTTATTACCGTAATTTACGGAATATAGGTCGATACTTTTTTTCTCAGAACTGCTGGGGTCGCCCAATATTCAGAATTCGACCTATTTAAGGCTCAAGTTTACGAAAAATGCCCCCAAATCATAATGAAATCAGTAAAATATACGTCAATTTCAAAGCAAATTTGTGCCACTTTCATAACTTTTTTGATTATTTTTCGCAAAAAAATTAATGCCCCTGTACACAATAAAATATTTATTCTATAGCTTACTTACAAAATAAATTCCATTAATTATCCGTTGATGACAAAGGAAAACAACATTGCTTCATCTGTTAAATAATTCCTCAACGGATTATCCATTAATATCATGTGGTATCCATCTTGTGAAGATAGGAAGTCGCGATCGTGTACTAAAAGTAAAACCGCAAACATATCAAAATTTAAAATACGGAAATTTTTCACGATCACAACTGTAGTGTTTTTACCATTTATTAGTAGCGATAAATTGAAATAGTATATTAAATATTTTTATTGTCTTATGCTTATTTAAATGTAAAATGAGTGAAATTATTTGTTGTCATTCAATTCCTAAATTTAATTACCCCCCCCCCCAAAAAAAAAATCCGCGAGTCATTACTGTTTTTTTTAAAATTTTAATTAATTATGATAATTATTAAAAGCTTCGTACACAAGAAGTATATTGAATTACCGGTAAACAAAGATTGGCTTCTAACAGAATTTTAATTGTCTGACAGATAAAGGGATTTACAATGTGTACGCAAAGGTGTTGGTTTAAATGCCTGCGGGGCATGATTAACAAACCCACGTGCCGTGATAGGGTATTAGTGTTACACATCATTGAACAAACAAAGCCTTGAAATTCATGTTGATAGTCAAATTGTGAATGTACTCTAATTAAACTTATAGAGTGTTAATATGATTTCAATTCTTTACTGTTGCTTGATATATGCATTCAATGGTCATTTGCGTATTTTAGCAAATCCCTGGAGAGGAAAAATAAAAATGGCGGACATCGAAGTAATTGTCGTCCACCGGTAAATAATGTCTGAATAAAATTTATTAGGAATGTGTCCAAGTTGTTCTGAAATCGGAATTACTATTCTTTGGTCTCAGGTATTTCCCAAATTATAGCTGTAAAATAATAAAGTGTTTATGTGTTATTTATGCCTCCGATTTAACAACAGTGTGAAACTACGGAGGCATTAAACAGGCAAGTTGGAGAAAAATAAGTAGTAACACAATTCGAAGGAGTTTTAACTACATTTTTTTAAAAACTTTATTTAAATGCTGTACTTATTAAAATACCTGTTTATTTTCTTGATACGTTCATGTCACAAAATAACCCCGGTAATTTTAGGGTTTACCTGTTCTGATACGTTGTATCTGCGTAAGAATCTTTAGAAAACGGGAAACAAAGCCTCGTCCTATATAGTAAGTTCGTCCTATCTTAGGATTTTTCAAAAATTAAGGCTGAAAATGAGCCTTTCGACCTATATACCCCATCGACCTATAATCCCAAAATTACGGTATTATTATTATGCCCCCCTTCGAAGACGGAAGGCATATTGCTTTGCTGCTGTCTGTCAGTCGGTCGGTCTGTCGGTCCATTTAGTTTCCGTTCATTTTCTTCATAACCGTTGCACATACTGAAATGAAATTTGGTATAAAGGTATATCAGATGAATATCTAGGTCAAGTTCTGTTTTGGTTACGATCGCACCATAATTGACAGAGTTATGTCCCTTGGACTTAGAAAAATTCCATATTTTTGCAATTTCCGTTTATTTTTTTTGGAGGGGTTGCACATATTGAAATGGAATTTAGTATACAGATTAGTCAGATGAATATCTAGGTCAAGTTTTGTCTTGGGTACGATCGCACCATAATTGACAGAGTTATGCCCCTTGGACTTGGACGAATTTCAATAATTTGCAGTTTTCGTTCATTTTCTTTTGAGAGGTTGCACATATTGAAATGGAATTAATATACAAATTAGTCAGATGAATATCTAGGTCAAGTTATGTTTTGGGTATGATCACACCATTTTTGACAGAGTTATGCCCTTTTGGACTTAGAAAAATTCCAATTTGTGGGGGAGGGGGGCGTAAGTGTTTTACAAACATCTCTTGTTATTCTTTTTTTTTCAAATGCTGATGCTTCCGTATCAGTATCCAGACATTTTTTCAGCGGAACGGAATTTTTTAACGTTATATTGTCTTGTTTAAGTGGTGATTCAGGTATCCGGACGCTTCACATATCCAGACAAATTGTCTGGGAAACAAAGCGTCCGGATAAATGAGGCTCCATAGTTTTGAAGAGCTAGAATGCCTATGCCAAAATTGTGAATTTTGTGGCCCCAGGGTCAGGGGTTCTGGTGTTAGGGTGGGGCTCTATTGATTATAAAGTGAAAATGCATTAATTCTTTGAAAATCTTCTTCTCTGCTCCTGAATATTAAATTAACTAACTAAGTACTACATAGTTTTGATGAGCAAGAGTGCCTCTTCCGAAATTGTGAATCTTATTGCCCCAAGGTTAGGAGTTCTGGTGTTAGGGCGGGGCTCTATTATTATAGTTTATATATTATATAGTGAAAATACATTGAATTTTTGAAAATCTTCTCTGCTCCTTGTTATTAAGTAGATGAACTACCTATATAGTTATGCTGAGCAAGGGCCCCTCTTCCAGAAATGTGAATTTGAAGGCCACAGGGTCAGTGGTACCATAGAGGGGGGGAGCTCTATTATATACTGAAAATGAATGTATTGTTTGAAATCTGCTGCTTGGTATTAATCAAGCATTTTTGATTAGCAAGGTTGCCTTTTCAAAAATTGTGCAATGTGTGGACCTAGGGTCAGGGGTTCGTGTGTGGTAGGGGCACTACTGATTATTGCTGAATATTACTGATTAGTTGAAATGCATTTTTGTTCCCCTACTCTGTTATGGGTATTAAGTAACCAAACTAAGCAATTGCTAAGTGTATAGTTATGATGAGCAGTGGTGCCTCTTTCAAAATTGTGAATGCCATAGCTAATCTAGCTTAAAACCTGAACCAAATTCAATCACTGGAAAGTTGTTGCATGATGCTCAGGTGACCTATAAGGTCCATGGGCCTTTTGTATTATTATATTTATGTTTTATTTGCCTAAAACATAAGAAAAGATATAATGAATATTAAATTATATCCAAGTCTATTTCAAAATATGGTTATGCTTGAAAGTCTGATTTCAATGGAAAATATTCTTTACCCCCCTTTTTTCAAGAGCTAGAATGTCCCCAGGGTCAGGGGTTCTGGTGTTAGGGCGGGGCTCTATTGACTATATAGTAAAAATACATTAATTCTTTGAAAATATTTTCCTTTGCTTCTGGGTTTTATGCCAATGATCCAAGTATATATATTTATGATTAAGAAAGGTACATCTAGCAAAGTGGTTTTTTTTATGCCCCCTTGGTCAGAGGGGGGGGGGTTACATAGTCTGAAAATAAATAAATGCTTTGAAATCTGCTATTTGGTATTAATCAACCATTTTGTGATGAAATTTGCAAAATTTTGGAAAATGTGGCCCCTGGGTCAGTGGTTCCTTTGGGGGTGAGGTGCACAACTGGGTATAAAGTGGAAGTGCATTTTCTCTTTGTTACTCTGATCTACCTGTGGGTATTAAGTAAATAGAGTAAGCATGCTAAGTTAATAATTATGATAAGCAATGGTGCCTCTTTCAAAATTGTGAATTGTGAATTTCATGGCCTATAAAACACGAACCAAATTTAAGTTGTTTGAAAGTTGTTACACAATACTCAGGTGACCTATAAGGCCCGTGGGCCTCTTGTTCATATCATTGTCAGCTGCTTTTTCAATAAAAATGGAACTCATAAAATTACTTACCTTGTCCGTGGTCATTTGCAAGTTATTTTGTTAAAAACAATCTGATTGTACACACAAGTACTCTGAAATTGATATTCAAAAGATGCTTGAGTTTCTGATTGAAAATATCTATGTGGTTTTGGGAGACCAGGTCTTCCAAAAATTTATTAGAATTCCCATTTGTACCATTTGCACCCCATTATTAGCAGACCTATTTTAAGATCACCTGGGTAAACACAGGTGACATATTGCTATCCGTTTTTGTCCATCGTCATGCACCATGCATTAACATTTGAACATTTTCAGCTTCTTCTCTGCAACCACTCAACCAATTTTGGCACAAAGCATCTGTGGGTGAAGGGGAACAAGAATTGTGAATTTCATGGTCCCTGCCCCCCCCCCCTCCCCCTGGGCCTGAGGGATGGGGCCAAAACCACTAAAATTAATGCAATCTTTAAAAATTTTCTATACTCCTGGACATCAAGCAGTCAAACTGTTGGCATGATTGTTATCAGCATTGAGTCCTCTACCAAAATTGTGAAATTCATGGCCCAGGGGTCAGGGGTTCTGTGATAGGGCGGGGCTAAATAGATTATATAGTAAAAATGCATTATTTCTTTGAAAATCTTCTTCTCTGGTGTTGAATAAACTAACCAAGTACATAGTTATGTTGAATAAAACTGCCTCTTCCAAAATTGTGAATTTCATGGCCCCAGGGTCAGGGGTTCTGGTGATAGAGCAGGGCTTTATTGATTATATAGTGAAAATGCATTAATTTTTTGAAAATCTTCTTCTCTGCTCCTGGGTATTAAACATACAGCCAAATTAGATCTTGCTCTGTACATGTCATCAGAAAATGATATTCTTTTATCTTGGTATACATTCATGACATTGTTGAAGCTTTCAACATAAAAGGTATCATGGCATAAAATGTAATCCTGTGGATGCGTATAAACAATAGAATTTTTTATGACCCCTAGCAACAACTTCTCGGCACACGGGTTAGAAATAACTTTTCGAGATATTTCATAGTTTGGATCCATTTGGCACCTGGAGGACGAATGACAATTTGAGTGATTGTTTTTGTAATGTTCTACTATGTTCAATAGAAGTGTTTGAAGTTTTGAAGTATCTTCATCACAGTTCCTAATGGCCCAATGAAAGTGAGTGCACACTGGCTCCACTTTGTCATCAAGTTGAGATGACCAGGATTTTCCCTCAAGATAAGCTGGTCCAGAAGATATTTTTTTCAAAGAAGATTTAACTGATTTTACTGCATGCCAGGTGTCATTTTGATTTGTAGACTCGCATTCCTCACGAATGTATTTATTAATTGACAGATTCCTGTCATGAGTATGAATTCCTACAGTAACATTTTGATCTTTCAAATGCTGGTATATTCTTTCTGTTCCGAGTTTTTCATGCTGTGACACTTGATCATCAGATTTCGTTTGTTGACATGATAAAACTTTGTGTGTATTGTCCCCAATAGAGAAAAGAGATTTGAGAAGAGTTAGGGCTTTTATTTTACCCTGTGTATTACCTAAGACAACACTTTTCTAAATACACTGACTTTTGACAATGTGACCTTGAGGCTTGGCAGATTAGGACTTTCATCACTTGATGTTTGTTCAGTTATCGAAAAAAGGATAGCTTGCTCTCTAAGAACTGCACTGAGCTGAATTTTTAGAGAATAATGTTTTGTAAATCAATTTTCCACACTTCTTGGGCATACGGTGACTTTTTCAGATTCATCCCATGTCATCATGACTTTTATCTTGGTGACATTGTTGAAGCTTTCAACATAAAAGGTATCATGGCATAAAATGTAATCCAATTCTGAAATAACTTTTCGAGATATTTCATAGTTTTCACTTTGTCATCAAGTTTGACCAGGATTTTCCCTCAAGATAAGCTGGTCCAGAAGATATTTTTTTCAGTGCTGGAGATTTTTCTTTGAACATCACCTTGGATGTGTTCCTCATTTCTTTTCTTGGTGTCTTATTTTCATCTGATAATTCAATTCTGAAACTTGGTGTTCTCTTTCGGTGGACTAGACACATTCACTTTCATTCGCTGTGGTTGTTTTGAACTTTTTGGTTTTTTACAAATGTACAAGATACTATTTCTGGGAATATACTATTATTGTTGAAAAAGGGGTGTTTGTTTACAAACATGCATATGAATTTTTTTAACTCGACAAATGATGCTGAATTGCATATATGAACACTTTATATAAAGACTGTATTTCTTTTTCAACATAAATTTTTAAAAACAATTTAATTTTTAGATTTCTACATCCAAGAAGCTGCATATCTGCAATCTTGACACCCCTCACATAAAAATGGTCAGACTTGACACCTAATCCTATCTGTAGTTAGCAGTTCCCCACCAAAATCCTGATCTAGCATCTGACAATGACATAATCTGACCTTTCGCTGCAGAGTTACAGAGGCACATTAGGGTTATCTAATAAAATTCTTCTTAAAATTTATCTATCTTAAAATATTTTAATTAAACAATAATGATAATGTAGAGCTCCTAAAATATTATGATACATTTGTGCAGCTCTCAATTCACAAATATGTGGTTTGCTTCTCTTTCTTCATGTAAGTATTCAATGTATCCTGTATGGTCCTTTTGAAATGATTGGGCTTTCCAGTGTTCCAAGTATAATGTGAAGCCATCTTGGTATTTGCTGACTACAACATGGAGAGAACAGAAGACAAATCTATTTTAGCAATTGAAGTTACAGAAACTCAGAGAGAAACAATATGCCATCTTTTTGCACACCATGAGTGGGATTTCAATGAGGTTCCAATCGAGGACAATGTAAACCAGGCCCAAGAGGAGCAGAACAATGAAGATGTTGCTGATTTCGTAATTATAAATCAAAATGATGAAGAAGAGGAATGTGTCCATTGTCTATGCCGTCCTTGCATAACATCGGAAACCAACCGTCAAATGTGGTGGTTAGAGGATCCGGAGCTGCCAAACAGAAGCAATTCTCAAAGGAGAAAGGACAAATACAAAAGATTCTGGACAATGTTGTTCCATAGAAATGTTTGGAAGGATCCGAGATACATTCAGCGGAAAAGGAATGCCCTAAGACAGGATCCGCGCAGAAAAAATTACATTTATCACAGGAGGGACCTTATGCCAAAATGTGTTG
Source organism: Saccostrea cuccullata (assembly GCF_032062105.1). Taxonomy (NCBI): domain Eukaryota; kingdom Metazoa; phylum Mollusca; class Bivalvia; order Ostreida; family Ostreidae; genus Saccostrea; species Saccostrea cuccullata. The sequence goes on from NW_026933439.1 coordinate 51,269, forward strand.
TGAGCACTGTAAGACATTGGCTACTGAATCTTAATGATCAGCCGTACATGGGACATATGTGGGAGTGATTGGGAACTCAAACCCATGTTAAAAATATTTTTTTGACATGTGAATATTTTATTTATATATAATTAAATGACTGGAATATACTGGAATATATTAAGTGAGCTAATTATCACTTGTTCACCTAAGGTTTGTATGAAAAAAAAATTAATTCTGATAATGTATATATATTTTCAAAACCTGTTTACTTACTGTTCAAAATAAAAATGTTTTCCTGTCATTTTTCTCTTTATAAATTATATAAAAAATACTAGTGAAAGCTATTTATAGCATAGTATGAAAAACAGAATTCCACACAGAGCATGTGCTGCAGCACATGGCTACAGCCACTTCCTGTGTAAACAAAACACTGGTTATCTCCGCCTACTTTGTCAATCACTGAGAAGAAATTCAAAATTCAGTGCAGCTTCAAAACTTTATTCCTAAATTTCTCAAGATATAATTTTTTTTCAACTATGAAAGATGGACACATTATTCACCATCAAGATGGCTGCTTCCATGCCAAAAATAAGAATTTAAAATGATTATAAAAAGCATATTTTCTCAAAAATGCTTCTCAGATCTGAAAGCTGCATAGAAAGTTGAATTTCCCCAACATTTTTCTATTGGCTAACTTTTATATCCGGGCCCCGGCCTTTAAATCATGCAGAGTGTGTCATGGCCTTGAATCAAGGTCATCTAGGGTAAGATGTTCTGGCTGGATGCATTGTTTTAAAGAACATGTGTGAATTTGTCAATACGGTAGCAGACAAATAGGATATGCTCATTACCAGCGTGTGTCATGGTGTGTCGCAAAGTCATTTTGACAAGGTCAAGGTCGCAAACATTCCTTTACTATTCATTTTTTAAATAGTAAATCATAAGATGATATCTACCCTTAAAAGATTGCTTTAACATTAAAACGTGGCATGACCTTGACTCAAGGTCACTTCTCCCTGTCCGCAGCTCCGAAGGAAGACCTACGCGTTGCTTTGCAATGAGCCCGGCTCTAGTTCTTCTTCTTCCTGGGTACTTTTTTGTCCGGGAGTGATCTTGTAAACTACACATCCGACTTAGGTAAAACCTTTTTAAGGTTAGTAGGCATGTTATGTAGATTTGCGGAACGAAGGTCATTTTGCGCGTACGTGCTTGCAAGAGCGTGCACGTGCAACACGTGATATGACCGATTTAATTGATATAGGCGTAACTTTTAAAAAATTTTATGAAATGCTTTGAAACTTACAACATAAGGATATATTAGTAGCATAGACATTATGACATGGTCGAAATAGCAAGATCTAACACGCATGCACGTGCGCTTCGCTCTGATTGGCTGAAACTAAAGTCTCAATATCTTTCTTGTTTTCTGACGAAATCCTTTGAAATTTTAAACATAGCCATGCATTAGAATATCCTACAACCTGATATATAGGAATTATCATGAAAACACGTGCATGCACGTGTACTGCAATCTGATTGGCTTAAACTTTAAATAGCTATAACTCCCTTGGTTTTCAACCAAACAGGATGGGATTTGGAACATAGATAGATATAATGGACTACTACAAGAAGGTATGGTCACCATGCACATGCAAACACGTGCGTGTACGTTCGCTGCAATTTGATTGGTTGAAACTTTAAACAGCTATAACTCCCTTGGTTTTCAACCAAATGGGGTAATATTTAGAATATAGATAGATGTAATGGACTTCTACAAGAAGGTATGGTCACCACGCTCATGTATGCATGTGTGTGCACGGGAAATGAGCAAAACCAACAAGAGGCCCACGGGCCTTATAGGTCACCTGAGTATTGTGTAACAACTTTCAAACAATTACCTTTGGTTTGTGTTTTAAACCAGAGGCCATGAAATTCACAATTTTGAAAGAGGCACCATTGCTTATCATAATTACATGTATAAACTTTGCATGCTTACTCTGTTTACTTAATACCCAGAGGTATATCAGAGTAACAAGAGAAAATGCACTTCCACTTTATAACCAGTTTTGCACCTCACTTCAAAGGAACCACTGGCCCTGGGGCCACATACCTGGTATTTCCAAATTTTGCAAATTTTATCATAAAATTGTTGATTAATACCAATGAGCAGATTTCAAAGCATTAATTTATTTTCAGACTTTGTAACACCCCCCCCCCCCCCGACCCAGGGGGCATAAAAAATAACCATTTTGCTAGATGCACCTTTCTTCATTATAAATATACATACTTGGATCATTGGCATAAAACCCAGGAGCAAAGGAAAAGATTTTCAAAGAATTAATTTATTTTCACTATATTATCAATAGAGCCCCGCCCTAACACCAGAACCCCTGACTCTGGGGGCATAAAATTCAAAAATTTGGAAGAGGCACTCTTGCTCATCATAACTATGTACTTAGTTTGTTTATTTAATACCCAGAAGCAGAGAAGACTTTCAGAGAATAAATTATGCATTTTCACTATTTAATTAATAGAACCCATCCCTAGCCCTAGAACCCCTGACCCTGGGGCCATAAAATTCATAATTTTGGAAGAGGCACTCTTGCTCATCATAACTATGAACTTAGTTAGTCTATTTAATACCCAGAAGCAGAGAAGAAGATTTTCAAAGAATAAATGCATTTTCATTATATAATCAATAGAGCCCTACCCTAACACCAGAACCCCTGACCCTGGGGCCACAAAATTCACAATTTTGGAAGAGGCACTCTTGCTCATAATAACTATGAACTTAGTTCAATTATTTAATATCAAGAAGCAGAGAAGATGATTTTTGAAGAATTAATGCATTTTCACTGTATAATCAATAGATCCCTGCCCTAACACCACAACCCATTACCCTAGGGCCATAAAATTCACAATTTTGGAAGAGGCACTCTTGCTCATCATAACTATGTACTTAGTTTGTTCATTTAATACCCAGAAGCAGAGAAGAAGATTTTCAAAAGAATGAATGCATTTTCACTATGTAATCAATAGAGCCACGCCCTATTACCACAACCCCTGACCTTGGGGCCATAAAATTCACAATTTTGGAAGAGGCACTCTTGGTTATCATAATTATGTACTTAGTTGGTTTTTTTAATACCCAGGAGCAGAGAAGAAGATTTTCAAAGAAATAATGCATTTTCACTATATAATCTATATAGCCCCACCCTAGTACTAGAACCCCTGACCCAGCTGGGGCCATGAATTTCACAATTTTGGTAGAGGACTCAATGCTCATTACAATCATGCCAACAGTTAGACTGCTTGATGTCCAGGAGTAAAGAAGAAGATTTTTAAAGATTGCACTAATTTTAGTGGTTTTGGCCCCACCCCTCAGGCCCCAGGGGGGCAGGGACCATGAAATTCACAATTTCTGTTCCCCTTCACCCATAGATGCTTTATGCCAAAATTGGATGAAATTGGTTGAGCGGTTGCAGAGAAGAAGCTGAAAATGTTCAAATGTTAACACACGACGCACACCGCACGACGCACGACGACAGACGAAAACGGATAGCAATAGGTCAAGTGAGTTTACTCAGGTGACCTAAAAATAGACTTGAATGAGCGTATTTATTGGATAATTTTGGATTAAATATTTTAATATTTAGTATATCAAAATATATAGATTGTGTAGACAAAATGATATGGTCATTACGCACATGCATTCACATGCACACGCGTGCAATGCTAAAATTTGAATGAACTTGGTACACTTCTGAGTAAACGTTAAAGTCTCAAATGCGTAGAGTGTGTCTTATTTATTGAAGCTTACAGGGAATATGGCACCAAAAGGGAGTTGGGGAGCATTTGGGGAACATCTGTAATGGTCCCTGTTACAATTAGCACTAGTTTTATATTAAAATAACAGGCAATCAGAATCGCTGAACAAATTAAATGTAACTATAAGAACCCAACCTGGTAGATGTTAAAGATATGGTATTATTTTCAACATAAACCTACCTTATTCTCATAAGCCTTAATTGTCAATTAACAATGGTTACCATATAATCCCTATTAACCGCCCCGGGCACTTAGAAAATTGCAGAAAGGTTATTTTGATATTCTTGGTAAAATTTTGAATGTCATATTTTGACTTCAAGAAATCTTTTGAAAAAAATACAAATAACAGAGAACCACTAAAAATTTTCTAACCTTCCTTTATATTACAATAATCCACCCAAATTATGCTATATGACTCATTTTCCCACTTCAAAATTAGGGAATAGACAAGGAGAACAAATTTTATACTTGTGTGTGTTTAACTTTCGAAATTCATTTTCAGAAATACATAATTAGGTCGTTCTAAAAATCTTTTACTTTCAAGAATATTTCATGTATGAGTTACCTAATAACAAAGTCTCATTTTCACTTTCTTCATTATGGCGGACTTTTGATACGATTCTGGATGATTTTGATCACTGTAAAGGGGGCCCTTATTTCCTGACAATTGAAAAAGACCCAGGGGGTGCTTATAGGGGTAGGGGCAGTTAATAGGGATTATTCAGTATTCCATTCTTGTGTTGATATGATGCATCCTGATGAGCTTTAAATAAAAGATACAACAGAGTCTGACACATATGTTTCATATTTAGATATTTTACTTGAAACTTACTTTTACTTAATGGTAATCTAAGAACCAAGCTTTATGATAAACGTGATGACTTTAACTTTTCAATTATCAACTTCCCTTACTTATGCAGCAATATACCTTCATAACCTGCATATGGGGTTTATATATCTCAACTGATTCAATACGCGAAAGCATGCTCGACATATAAACAATTTCTAAAGCAAGGTAAATTATTGACAAACAAGTTGAAGATGAAACAAGAATATCAGCAGTCTCATTTAAAGTCACCATTTCGTTTGTTTCATGGTTGATACAATGACCTTGTCAGCAAATACAATTTATCATTACTGTAATGTCGTGTGTATTGGCCGCAATGTTGTAAAGGATGCACCCCGAAGTTGGAGTGAAATCATGAAAAAATAATGCAGGTCCTTATGTAAAAAGTGATCCCAAAAATTGCATGAATGTGACTTTAATTTTCCTAGTATAGTAACTTAAAAATAAAATAATGAAAAATTTACAAATCTGAAACAAAAGTAGCACATCAGTTTTTTTTTTAATCTTCCCATTTTAAGTGTGCATATGTGCACCTTTAAATTTAATCTTTTTAATAATTATCTTATCAGAGATAATACTTGATTATTTTCTTTTTAATTAATTCCAAGGCAAGCGTGTTATGAAGTTATGTTAACCGGTATAATGCATATATAGCAAGCGCATGTCAGTATTTAAGTATAAACAAAACTTGGTCATACCCAAGCGATATTAGTGTCGACAATTTGGCTTTTATTAAATTAATAATTAAACAGTTCTTGGTATCCATCGATAATTTTCTTGAATGTAATATTGACTGTATTTACAGATATGTTTTACATGTGCTTCCGACTGAAATATAGGCTAGTGTTTTAAAAGGCAGGTGTTGAGGTGATAATTGTTATATAAACAATGGTCATGTCCTACGTGACAACATAGACTGAAGTTGAATATAGCAATGATGCGGCAATAGAATCCTTAATGATTTGTAACTCTAATTACATATCTGAATTTAAAAAAATAAAAATAAGTTATAGAATTAAGAATAATTCAGAATATATCACAAAGATTATAGTTGTTGACTCATTTATGGGGATTAATTAAATATAT
>NW_026933440.1:0-56582 GCF_032062105.1 Saccostrea cuccullata
AAAATAAAAATTGTGTTGATTAAAGATTTAATTTTGGTATGTGAAAGATTGAAAGAACACTTTACTGGTTGATCAAAAGGAGCGTTCAGAGAAGTCCCCCAGATGTTTGTTCCATTAAAATGTCCAAACTTCCAGAAACCTTCAGAAGGCGTGTTTACACGTAGTATTTCTTGGTCATCAACCAGGCAACTGAATAAATACATTAAAATCAACAGGGAAATGTAAATATTTTGTGATTGGTGCTATATCAGTTATTTATTCAGTATAATACATTTAAAAATGTCCCTATAATATTATGTTTACTTTGTTAAATATCCTTAAAAACCATATTCACTACAACCTTATTTGGATATTGACAATTATTGCATCTTAAGAAAAACTGGATGTTATTATGTAAAATAAATTTGTAATAAAATAAAATCATACATTTGTTCTTGTATTAGCTACACAAAAAATGAAATCAAACAGATTCACGTATTAACACTCTGATTTTTATTTATCTATTTTTAGAAAATCTCATGCAAATAAGTAAATAAATAATAAAAAAAAAGTTACATACATGACGTGTTGTTCAGTCCACTCTAGTGAGAAAACGTGCCATTTATGCCAATCACCATGAGTTGACTGCCTAGATAAAAAACAGAGGAACAGTAGGCAAACCGTCTAAGATTAATTACACAGATTTATAGTGATTTGCCTGATCTTTGTTTTAAAAAAAACTTAAACTAAAAACATTTCACTTACTGCTAAATTTTTTTTCGAAATTCAATTGTTCTTCGGTATCTTGAATACCGAGAAGTCAAAACCAAAGGATATGTGACTCTACAGCAATGAGTCTGAATGTCATTTAAATCTTATCTAATATTTCGGAAGTTTATTAGTCCCATAGGGTTCAAAATAACGAGGCTAGACCGTGTTCTAAGATTTCTTGACATAAATATTCCTTTAGGATCAATTAATAGACCAGACTGATAAGACACAATTAGGATGACGATATAATATTCACAAGGCTTTATGAGTTAGTCTTCCTGCACTATGACGAGGGTCGGGTCCCCAATTCAATGTTGAAGCAATTTGATGAATTCCTCGGTTAAGTCCGGTATCTGTATTCATAAGTCTGTTGCCTGAAATAATTATACAAAGGAGAATGTTCCAAAACACATCTTGATATAAACAATAGTTGTTTGCAAATACTGATTACTTTATCAAAATGAATCATTAAAAGGAATTAATTAAATTCTAAAACAAGTTCAGAAAACCGCAAAGCGGAGGACCCCCTCGCAAAAACCATATCTATAAATTAAGGCAGCATTCGAGATCGATCCCGATGTAAATTACGTCACTTCCGTAATGCATAAAAGGAAAAACAAACCCATCCACCCACATATACAAAAGCGCATTAGTATATCTCATCCTACTCTGTTGCGAGGGGATAAAAAGATACACTGTCAAGAAATCTGTACTATACCTCTAGCTTCCATGACGTCAATTTCTCCAGATCGAGGCCAGCTTCCATACACACTATTTGTAGGCATTAGCCAAATAGCTGAGAGATGAAAAAAAAACTATGTACATCTTCAAGTGTGTTGGCTAATCATAATTCTACCCTGTAAATACTTATATTAAAAACGTAATCAGGGAGACCTCACGAGCTTCTGTTTCAATTATTTCTTGAATTCAATAAAATCAATATACTTGTTATTATTTTTATGGGCCTCTTATAGATTGCAGTAAATTAAGTATTACTTGGCCACAACCAGTCGCCTCTGGGTATTCTAACTCGAACATTGACGCGGCCATATTTGATGGCTGCATGGGTGTAAATTAGACCGGACATGACGGGGTTGAGTATTTCCTGTCCATTACCATAAGCTTCTTTGTGACAACCATTGTGTATTGCTTTTGTACAAGCACCCCACACCTCTGAAAAAGAATGGTTATATCAAATGGTGTAAAAATGAATCATGTGACCATGTTGACTGACTTTGAAATTTGACTGACTTATAAATTCTTCTGCAAAACTGTAGTGAAAATTGGAGCGGCAAACAAGTAAGTGTAAATTCATGCAACTTGCCGTGTTGTGTTCAACAAAATAAGGAGAATGAGCTAATGCTCTAGTTCAAACAATTTTCTTGTTTTTGGCGCTTTTTACAAACTCATGTATGGATATACTTCTTCATGGTTCATGCTGTATTTAATATCGGATTTCGCTTGATAATAAATCCTAAATATAAAAGATAAAATAGAAACCAACACGTGTTATCAGTGTAATGTAATTTGGTAAAACAGACTTATAATTCGAAATTACTTGAGATTCAAATATTAATACAATGCATACAAATTTTGTCTCCACAGGAGAGTTTAGAGAAAAAAACAATTTTATTTGAAACACCTTCCGTTCTAATTTAACTTCATTTTTTTGCCCTTGATATATTTCATCTAAATAGCGTTCGTCTGTGTTACTACATTAACTTTATCACTGTATTTATTATGCATTTTTTTGTTTTAGAAGGTTCTACCCTTGCATATAATTTGCTTTGTTAATGCATAACATGATTTTGTAAAATATTCTTTGAATGAAGTACCATCTAACCATTTGAAATTATTTTATTTATATTGATTTTCAGAATCTTTTTCAGGATACTTTCCAATATGTTTAAAAACGTTAGATCTAAGCTGGAGAGAGATCTTGTGAGAATATCTTACACTTAAGTGTACATGTGTATTTCTTTTTCAGTATTTATTTATAAAAATTGATAAAAATGACGATACATGTACGTACTTGGGACATCCATCTGTCCATTATACAAGTCAGATTCCGTAAAGGCTGGGTGATCTACTGTGAGTGTCTATGAAGAAAAATACATCTGTATGTATAGGTAAAGTTAGAACAGGTCTACAAGAAACATATGCTAGTATTAAGGTATTAAGGAGAAATTAATCTCAAACATATTGAATACTTACTGGTTTAATGTAGAGAAAGCCGTGTGAAGCATATATGTTGCTCTGTTCTGGGGTGTAAACTTGGAATTCTCCATTCTGAAAGTTAATAAAATCATTTTACATGTACACTGTATTTCTCCCAGAAGTCCCTCGTGTGGGGAGTCGTTACGCAACGGTTTAGGTAAAACCAATGTCATAACTCCAAAGAGATTGAAAATTGATTTAGACAAAACATTCCACAATTACGTAAAGTGGCATTAGAGTTCGATGGTGTGGTCTTGGCTATTTTTAGACCATGTGAAATTGATATGAAATAAAGCTTCTCAGTATAAGTATAAGCATAAGTGAATGATTTCCAGATTTGTGTATACTTACCCCACCACCAGCAGCCGTTATTTCTATCTTGTAGTGGCTTCTATCAAAGGTGTTAAAATCGTCTCGAAATACGGTGACCTTACGAAGACTTCTAACTGGAGCTATGGCGTTCTCAGGTAACAGACTCACTATGCCAGGCAGTTAAATAAATATTGTATATAGAAAGTAAATTTACTTAAAAGCATTTTAAGTATTCTTCGTATAAATTCTTATTTTTGGAGAGGTTAAAGATGAACATTACATATAGCAGAAAATTATAGTGTCTTTCACTAATTAACAATTTTCAATTGCCAAGAAACTTGTTAGTAAAAGAAACTAGTATGCAATGTTTGTAACTCTATACATTAACGAAGTTGTGTTCTTGGTTGATGATCACACTAGTCAAAAGGCATGTAAAATTCATCTTTATATCTTAAGTTAGCAAAAGTGTACCTGATTTCCATTTCAATTGTTTTAGGACATTTTTCCTTTTAATGGCAATCTGGTAGTGGATGATGTCCCCCACTTTAACATTGGCTTCAGAATCAACATGCTCCCACACTCCGTCATCTACATTCATACAGTTAGAAGAATACCAAGATTTAAATTCAAGTATGTTCTTGAATATTTAGAATAGATAACGCTTAGAATTTTGAATTTTAACCATTTTTTATCAGTTTGAGCAAAGAAGCATAAATTTTACCCATTTATTTTCAATTTGAAGAAAATCATACCCTTTGAAGACTTCAGATTGTATATTCTCTCTTTTTTCCCTTGCTGTTTTGTGCGAATACTGACAAAGGAAATGTCTTCATTCCCTAAATCAATTTGATTTATCATTCTTATACTGCTCTTACAGTCAAACTGGTTTGAAATTATTTCCACAGAAGACACTTTATCAAAACACAAATAATCAATCTCTAAGTTATTAGAACTTCCTTAAATATTTATGTACACTTATCTTAAAATACTTTTAAAAATTAAGAAATATTTTGTCACGTGAAACTAATTTACGATAACAAGTGAATAAAATTCAAGAAAGTCCTGCGTGATATACATATCAATGTTATAAACATTGAACTGATCATCAAGACTTACCTGTAAATTTAAGCTTCAGCTGGGATTCTTTCACAATGGAAATATATATGTTAGCATGCTTTGCACCAGTAACAATGACAGTTAAAACTGTCAAACATAACAATCCAATCTGTTTCATAATGATCTCTTCTTTGAGAACTTATCACAGTTTTTATCTATATATAAGACAAATTTGAGGACTCTCTTGGGTCTGTATTGAAATGCGACCAGAAGTAGTCCTACCAAATTGTCTTACATTTGTTCACTTTAGTTATGTGAACCTATAGAAACTCACATATATGATGGGAATCATCATATATACTATATCAGTGGTACGATCTATATATTGACATCAAATAAGAGAGTTCTAAAGGACATGCACTTGTATTGTCTGTAAGTGCATTGGGGCGGATTTCATGATGTTTCTTCCTTTAAGACAATCTTTTGGGAATTTATCCAAATAAAATTTAGTGAATCTTCTTTGATCTTTTGCCAAAAACATTCAATAATTGGTTTGATAAATCTAAAACTTAAAGAATTAAGGAATACAAAACACAAATGTTCTAATATTCAGATACGGAACTAGGACAAGGTACACAACATCGAAACGCGGTTAGACCATCAGATTTTTGTATCTTCCTCAAGGTTTCGTAAAAGGTCAATATGTCCAAAAATTTATTTTTACAATAGCCCCAAAACAATGTGAGGTATAAAGTTAAACCTTTTACAGTTTATAAATTTTTCATTGACTAACAAATAGAAAGTATCACTTGATAATAAAATACTTGGAAAACATATTAATTGAGAAGAATTCTTCTTAAAAAAGCATATATTTTCAAAAAATACACCTAATTAATTCTGTGATCTTAGTGAAAACCATTATTGCAGAAACAAAATATGTTTATCAATGAAGGGCAAATTGGACTGGGATAGCCTCTTGAAAGTTGTTTTCCCTGTTTATTTTGTCCAAATGTTAAGACTTGAAAGTGAAAGTACATTGCAAATGGCGGATTCTATAGGGGTCTTGTCTTTATACATGTCATGCTTTAATTAACAGCCTCTCAGAGACCATTCACGTCCAACTTGCCCTTCAATATGATCAACATATATTATATCTGAAATGATGGTTCACAAAAAGGACAGAATTAAGCAGGTGCATTTTTCTTTAAATATGCACATTTTCTGATTTAATTTTTCTTAAAAAATATCTTTTTAAATAAAAATATTTCTTATCAAGTGATACTTTCTATCTATTAATCAATGATATATTTATAAACTGTAAACGTTTTGACTTTATACCACACATAGTTATGGAGCTATTGTAAAAATAATTTTTTAGACATGTTGACATTCAAATGACGAAACCTTAAATGAAACGAAGAGATTGCAAACAGTATTAAAAAATAATTGAAGCAACAAAAATCGGAGAAAAAGCAAGCACAGGCCTCTAAAAACATAGAAGTGGAATGAGGTGTGTGCGATAGGAGAATATCAACATATCGATCATAACAAGGAACACACAGCAGGTGTGATCTGTTGACAGGCGATGCTTAGTCCTACGTGTTGTTGATATCAAGTGTAAACGAAATTGTGAAATATATATATATATATATTTGCATATCTACTGCACTCTCCCACAATGAACATGTAGACATCAATTGCATTCATAGCAGTATAGACGCAATTGCTTCCACTATGAGTGCAATTGCTCTATCACAATCGTGTAGAACAATCTCTACTCCACTTATATAATGTTTTGAGAAGTATATATACGAAATGTTTCATAAGAGGAATAAAAATAAGTTTTTAATAATATTCTTTGAAAAAAAAGAAATTCAGAATATCTAAAATTGCTGATTTATATATTTAAAAATTTCAATTTTGGTCAATGTATTAAATTGTAAAATAAAACTTTTTAAAAATTATAGAGAACTACCATGTTTTTATTTTTTGTATCATGCATATTTGAACAAAGAACGATAACTCTTCACACTTGGGTAATAACATTCAGAAAGAAAAAAAATCTTTAACTAGTATATCTATTTCAAGAATGATTTCAGCTATTTAAAATAAATAAAAAAAACTTTAAAAAAAATTATAGAAAAGCATTCTAGAGTAATAATCATTATCAAAGCATTCTCTTTTTTCATCATAGTGTTTAAATTATTGATTTTCGTCAGAGGGTTTAAATAACGTTGATCGATGACGTCACAACTGCAACAAAACAAAAATGTGATGACGGCGCTGCTTGTATCCAGATAACTGTGTTTGAAAGGGAAATACTTTATAAACATGTTTGTGATTTATTAGAGAAAAGGAGCATTAATCAGGTTTACTGATTTTAAAGCCGTATGTTTTTCTTTACTGAAGACAAGAAGCTGCGTCCTTATGTAAGACAGGATTTCCTCTGATATTCTTGAAAAAAAAATCAAAGAATGCAAATATAAGTAATAAACAACGATTATTCAGTGAACATGGCATTATGAATAGCAATAGCTCTGCTGGCATATTTTCCATGATGCGCTAGCGCGCATCATGGAATATGCCAGCAGAGCAATTGCTATTCATAACGCCATGTTCACTGAATAACGTTGTTTATTTCTTAAATATATATATATATATATATATATATATATATATATATATATATATATATATATATATATATATATATATATATATATATATATATTGCTAATTTTTCATGGATATATGCATGAAATTGTTTTGTAAGTGAATTTTATCGCAAAAAATTCAAAGATAAAAGTCTATATCATGGGACATTTTCGTTCCATTTACGTTGTGAGCAATTAAGTTAAGCTGGAAACCATCTACTTATTAATTTTGTTTTCCTTTCATCTATTCGTATTTGATCTTCAGGAACCTTACTCTCTTTAATTATGCTGCTTTAATTGTGATTCAATTAACATTTTTAAATTTTAAAAGCTATACCAGTTATTGCTTTACACTTTGAATATTCTCTTTTTTTAAAATTTATTTTTTAATGTCCCCTGAGTCCTACGCTCTACTTCTGTACATCAAACTGCTGAAGTGTTCTCATGATTATAATAAGCATTGAATCCTCAACCAAATTGTGAAATTCATGGTCTTAGGGTCAGTGATTCTGATGCTACGGCGGGAATACATTATACATTTATTAACTGAGTTTGAGGGCAACATACGTTTTGTCGGACCCATGAATCAAACAGTTTGTCTGAGGCCGTTTGGTTCTTGAGTCAACAAAACGCATGTTGCACTCAAACTCAGTTATTAAATGTTTTGTTATTCCTTTCATTTTAATATTTTTTGACATAAATGTATCTTGTATAGTCTGAACACCAACAAATGCAAATGAGATTAAGCTCTGCCCATCGTGTTGCGTAAGCGGTCCAACATCTCATCGACAGATCCAACATTTCACTCAGCGGTCAAACATCAATGTTTTTATGTCTGCTCAGTAGAAATGTTAGACTTTTAATTCATAGCGAACGGCGCGGCAAGCTATAACGACGCCTGGGCGCTGAGAAAATTCGGACTACTGCACATTCATTCAATCATTCTAGAGCCACAATTCATTGCTTGTTGCTAGTTCTCGCGAGAATAACAACAAAATTTAAAACTTGATTTAATGGATATATTGCAGACAAATAGTAAATAAAATCTTCTCCATTAAAATCAGCGCTGTCTAGACTTGGTTTGGTAAATTAATGCATCCTACACACGACATCATATGACGTTAGAGTAAGTGTTGCCTTATATATATATATACTTCAAAGAGGATCACTTCATTTCTCAATGTCTTTTGAACATATGTAGAGAAATGAAACTTTAAGACAACAGTTATCAAACACGGAATTGGTGAGTTTTCCAACATTCAGCACCCCACAATGTCCAACTTCACAAGGAACCATGAAGCCATCATAATTATTTACTTTAATTGGAATGGAAAGATTTAGTGATAATTTAACTCCATTCGACCACTTCCATGTGTATTTGTCTGGTCCTTGGGTATTGTTAAGTCCTATCTGGAACATTCTTCCTGGAGAGCTCGAGTAGTCATCTTTGAAAATGAAGAAGCATATGTATTTTTTAATGTAAACAGTGTATCCTTTGACAAAAACTGAAAGGTAAGGAAAAAGATCGAGTTCTTTCTATTTTATTTCTTTCCCTGTTAAGTTCAAATTCGGCTCCCCCTCCCGTAAGTTTATTAAAGAACAAGGTATGGTAATCGCTGAACCTAGTTCCTTGTTTGATGCTATCAGAACACAGAAAAAAATCTGATGGTGTGTACTTAAAATCTTAAATTGATCCTTGTTATAAAACTAGCTCTATTTTTTATTCAAAGCCTATACGGAGGCGTCAAGAGAGTGAAGAATTAAGACGTTTTCTCAGTCCTGATGGAATTTCGTCAAAGAGATATCACCCACTTCGGAAAACATAGGGCATATACTTGTCTATTTGAGATTTTTACATACAATATGCTTCTGATACTATTGTATGAACTGGAAATATTTAGTAGATTGGCTAGTTTGTGTTCTATGTTTTCGGAAAGGAATTGTACCGTTAAATTGATTAAAATTTGCAAGAATAGAAATTGAGAAAATTTGACATATTTTCTCACCTTCCTTTGACTGCTGTATATCCCATAACATAGAACCAATCATTATTTTGTGGCAGGGGTGATAAAAAGTTTTCAATTTATAAGTTGTTGCATCATTCTAAAAGACACCCCAAAGCAGGTTCCAAAAAGAGGTCTTACCCTATCTTGTCCTTTGTTATTCTTTTTTTTTGTATCATTAATGATGGCTTTTTTTAAAGTCAATACAATGATCTAGCCACCTGAAGAGGACAATATTCACCGAGCCCGAAGGGCGAGGTAAATATTATACTTTGAAGGTGGCTAATTCATCGTGTTAACTGAAATAAATTGTTGTATTACTATATGATTCAATCATCAACTGAAACAAGTTAAACATATGTAGTTGCATTAATTAGAATTTTTAAAACTAAATCTATTTAAGGTAAGGCCTAGAAAAAGTCAGACTGGTAGGATAGGTTTTTAAAGAATAGGGGAAATGGGGCATAATAGCGGAATTTGACAACTTACCTGAAAAAAAAATCCTTGACTAGCCCCCCTCCCCCCCCCCCAACAATTAGGAGAATCTGCAACTCAAAACTTTGGTGACAAAAGCAAACCAGCCAAACATTGTTATATAAAATTAATAGTAAATATTTACATTAGAAAAGAGCGAGATGAGGTCGGCAGATTCCCTTCATGCCCTCCTAAAATTCTATGTACCTGAATGTCAAATGACCGGAATGGAAATGGGAATATTTTATGTTAATATCATTTATCAATATGGATGTATAATTTCTTAATATATTTCAAGTCCAATGTAGAGAACATAAATCTTCATGTTCGATCACCTGGAAGGTCACACCCAGGTGAACATAACGTAAGTTTACTTTTCACCAATACATGTATATGAGGTCTAAGAATTACTGAGTATTCAATCATACAGTCAAAAAATATTTTTTTAACAAAATATTGAACCCTCTTTGGAAGATTGACACACGGTCATTTTTCAGCATACAAAATGATGAGATTGGACAAAATTACATTTTATAACTCGAGCATTGCAAAACAACCAGTTCTAAATTCAACTATTTTAACAATAAAATTGCTGGTCACGTAAAGTTAAAAAATTAAGATTTCAACCTTCGGTGGGAACATACGTGTATTTAGTTAAAGGTCCTGTAGAGCAAATTTCTGGTTTACTTCCGAGCTACATGCTTTTTAAAAGAAAAAAATCTCTTTACTCACAATGATTACGTATAAAAGTAGTCACAAATCCTATTTTCTGATCTGTATCTAAAGAAATCAATGATCCGCCAAACTGTTTACACGACGCCATTGCCCAGGTAGACGTATTGTTTTCAGTCTCAAAAACTTGGAAACAGAGACCACCTGCCCTATTGTGTACGAAACCAAAACCAGTACATGGTGCTGAAAAGTGGAATAAGATTTTGAAGTTCATTAGAATGGTTTGTAAGAAGAGTTTAAAATTCCCAAACATTATTGATGAACGAAAGAATTTTACGAATAAATACCTCCTTTTGCCAAATCTGTAAAATTACATGTGCCAGAAAAAGAGTGTTTTCTTATAATATTAAAATATTAATTGATGAGTTATAGTATTCTATTGGTTACTTTTTTGGAAGGAAACTTACAGGTAATCTCATACATGTCAACACCGATTTCTTGTTTAAGTTCAGTATGCTGCCAGATGGAATACTTATAAAGGAAACATTTCTTTTCCTGTGTTTTAAAGAAAAAAGTTTGACAAAACTCGTCTGAGGCGCACAGGACTCCACATGCGCTAAGGGTCCATTGACCTTCCATAGATATCAGCCCAGATGTTGGTAAAAAGTCTTTGTAGCGGATGTTTATTACAAAATAAGTACTTCCTAGGTTGCTTTGCATAGTTCCTTCAAAATAAAAAAAAACTAGGTACAATGCGCACTGAGCTTGTGTATAATTATACATGTATATAATGGCAAAAAAGAGCCCAAAAAGAGTCCGATCAAAAAGTAAAATAAAAGATGCACAATGGCATAATGTATAAAGCATCTTTAAAAATATCCTGAAATTTTATTCATTGGTATAGGAGGAGATGTGGATAAGAGATGTGTAGCCTTTAATATTATAGAAGAAATGGCAGTATCAATATTTAATTTGCTCTGGGAAACCCGAAATACGTGGGCGATCAAAAAGTAAAATAAGAGGTCACATGGCACTATGTAACAAAAAATCTTTGAATGCCTCATTAAAATTCATTCAGGGGCATGATGACTTGCGGATAAGAGATGGGTACCAAAAAGCATAAAGACGGATGGACATCTAGATCGTTATATACCATCTCACTTTTCAAGCTGGGGTATAACTAGATGTACTATGTATACTGAGCTTACTTAATGTCCCCCTTCCCCCTTCTCTGCCTCTCATATGATTACATATTATGGCAAAGCTATGTTCTGAAATGGGAGACCGGAAAAAAATGTCAAAAAGTGACAACAGAAGTGCACAATAAAATTATGAAATAAAGAATAAGTAAAAGCACTATCAAATTTTATTCAGTGGTATAGGAGTTGCAGATAAAAGATGAATACCCTTCAATTAAAGATATGGAGATAACGAACAGTATTCATCATCGAAGTCCATAAAACAATACAAAATACGAGCAGAGCAAACACGAACCTCCAAAGCATCAGGGTATGGAGCAGGTGCAAGGGAGGAGTGAGCATCCCATGCTGATCGGTCACACCCGCTATGTGCTCCTTGTCATGATCGGGAAATAACGGAAAAATCCGTCGTTAGTTTAGGTATAATAATGGACTAACGGTAAGTATCCCCAAAAATGTGTTGTGAAAACGAATTTTGCTTATTGTGACAAAATACGTACCTAATATATGTGATATCCATAATAAAAATATCCAAAGTTTCATATTAGGTGTAATGTGATGCATTGAATTTTCTCAAACAACTTAGGTCATCAAAGAAAATGAGGAACGTAACGTTTTCTACTGAATAAACATCTACATCTACACGTTCTCCGCTCCAGAATGCAATTTAAAAGATTTAATAATTTATGAATATGTTTCGGAAAACATTAATATTTATTCGTTGTTCAAAAAAATTCACCAAACCGAGGATAATTGATTGCCTATTACTGTCTCTCAGTCTTAAGCTAATCAATTATTTGATATAATGCCATGGGTTGTGTTAAATCAAAACTAGAGGTACTTTGAGCTTTGTGGTTACTAAATGAATCCTCCGCCACCTATACCATTAAAATGACAAAGTCCATGTTTTGTTCCGGAAGACTCGAAGTAAGTATCAGTATCAAAAAGTAAAATACGAGGTCACAATGGAATTATGTAAAAAAAATCTGTGAAATTATTATTAAATTTTGTTCAATGGTAAATGAGGAATTGCAGATGAGATTGGTAATCTTCAATATCATAAAAAGAATGGTAGTATCCATGCTTTGCTATGGGAAACCCGAAATATTTGTCAGATCAAAAAATAAAATAAAAGGTGCACAATGATATTTTGTAACAAAGATTTTGTAAAAGTCTCATCAAATTATTCAGTAGTATAAGGAGAGTTGTAGGTAAAATATGGGAACCCCACAGCGTAACCGACGGACGGACGTAAAGACGGACATCCCGATCACTATATACCTTCCTACATTTCAAGCGGGAGAATAACTGGATATAAATGAAACCCCCGCCTCACATATGGTAATAATGGCAAAGTATATGTTGTTCTATTGAAGTCCCGAAACAATGGCATTATATATTAAAGAATCTTTGAAAGTATCATGATTTTTCTTCAGTGATTTAGGAGGTATAAAGACACTATAAAGATTGTGAAATTCATGGCCCCATGTTTAAGGATTCTGATGTTAGGGTTGGGTTTTCTTAAACATACATGTTATGTACACTAATAATCATTAAACATTTGAAAACCCTCTCCTTTGTTCATAAATACATGTATTAATCAAACTGTTTGCATAGTTTTAATGACGAAGGGCACTCCTTCCAAAAGTGAAATTTTAGTGGTCCATGTCCAGAGGTTTTGGTGTAAGCGTTGGGCTTCCTGGTTATATAGTGAAAATGCATTAATAATTTGAAAATATTCTCTGCTACTGAGTATTAAACAAAAACTAAAGGTACTGTGAGCAATGAACTCACTTAGTGATACCCCCTCCCGCCTCCCATAATGTCCATCGTTTGTTATATATTGTTTTACGGTAACGTGTTAAGAGGAATAACTCGTGGTATCTAATATATTCAGAAGCCGCCATATCGCACGTCATAGGTAAGAATAAAATAAAAAGAATAATGGCAATGCCCATGTTTTGCTATGGGAAACCTAAAATACGTGTCGGATCAAAAAGTAAAAAAGAACGTGCACAATGGCAAAATGTAGTAGAGGGTCTGTGAAAGTTTCATTAAATTTCACTCAGTGGTATAAGAGGAGTTGCGGATAAGAGATGGGTACCCCAAAGCGTTACAGACAGACGGATGGATGGATGGATGGATGGACGGACGGACGGACATACCGATTACTATATACCCTCCCACTTTTCCAGCGGGGGTATAAAAAAATTAAGTGCATGGATATGATGAGCAATGGCGTTTCTTCCAACACGGGAAAAAACTCTGCCCTTCAGTTTACTGAAATCTGACTGAATGACATGTGGATCTCGGTTTAAAAGGGGAAGGGGGGCTTTTCAATGAATTTATATTGCCAGACTCTCCATCTAAAATTGTTCAATTCCTGCGGGAACTCTTTGTGTACTTTCAAGGGCGGTAGGAAATAATATCGTCCCATTGTCGGTTTTAAAAGTATATAAAAAATGATTTCTTCTAAAGCTTAATCTGCCGAGTGACTATTAGCATTATTATAATTGAAACAGCGTCATTTTAATTTGTTTAATTTTATCAAAATCTACCTCAAGATCAAAGTACCAAAAAAAAAAGGATGGACATAGTTCCGAGTAGATACATATAAGTTCTACTTTTATCCTCTTTTCTATCATTCTTGGAAGATCCTTTGACAATTTGACTCTATCATCCTAAAAATTCAATATAAAAGGTTTCAAGACTAAAAGCTTATCTTTTGCAGTGTTATATTTAAGCTCAAATGAATAGTTGACCTCAAATACGTATTTGGCTAAAACGCTCTTAATAGCGTGGTACGTGTATAAACGTAAAAAGTTATATCAGTGTTTCAATAAATACACTATTTAAAAAAATGTGCCATTTTGCTGCAAACATCATACATTATATACACCATGTATTTTAAAGAAACAATGACAGCTGAAATATACAAAATGTTGTTGATTCTTTTGTACCTGAATTGCGTTGTTTTTTTTAAAGCTACCTCCTATGTATGGTATTTAAGGATAAGACATCAAAATAGTAAGATCTGGACACGGAGTGATTTGTGTACTAGTGCAGTACTGAAAAGATGCTATGCAAAATAAATCACCTATCAATTATCCTTTTATAACTAAATTATCAGAATTAAAAGTAAAAATATATTTTAGAATATTTCCCTAAATTGTATCACATATCTAAAATCACCTGCTAGTTGCTGCCGACTGTTTATATATTTGTAAACACACATGCCGTGCTGTTGTTTGATCCGATCCAAAGAATGTTGTTTCTCTAGTGTTAACTGAGAGTGTGCGGTTCAACCGTGCTCTCCACTTCCCTCAGTAGATACGACAAGAAGTGGCCGTTCGTGTCGAACATATGTACTGAGTTTGTCTTTATATCACAGACCAGGAGGTTTATCAGAGTGTCTGTGCAGTTTCCAAGTAGCGAAATCTGTGGTTCCGAATGCCCTCTGTAGGTAAGCCGATGAACAGAGGATAGACGTAGGTTCCAAAGTTTTTTTTCTAGTTTTATTTATGCTTTTCTTGTTGGTCCTTGCTCAATTTGTTGATATGAAAGTCCTTACTTATGTAAAAAAAAAAGTGCCCCATCACTGCCCGCCATGTGTACTTAAGGAAGCTCTAAACACTAACAGAAACTGTTATTTTTTTTCTTTTTTTTTTGGGACTCGGGGAAAAATATATCATATGAAGATATGCATATTGAGACTTTTTCATTCATTTAGAACATAGGGTACATGCCTTATTTGCACAGGAAAAATGTTCAAAGACAATGGACTATTTGTAAGCAGAAATCTCTGTTGTAGTACACATGTGCTAACATTGGGAAAATTAATGAAAATAATTAATTAAATTTCATACTCTTGGTCTTATATAATGCTAAAAATATTTTAATCATTATAAGTTATGTAATTAACGGTAAATAACAATTTCTTTAATCTTACATCTAAGGGCAGATCACTCTAACTGCAAAAAAACTACCCAAGAAATTGAGCTCTTTAGTATGCAGTGTTTAGAGCGTCCTTAATAGCTTTCCTGAAATATATCTTTCAGGTGATAAGAAATAGCACCACCGGTGTCTGTTAAGACGAGATTATAGCCATCACTGATCCAGAGTTGGTCTGGTGATACAAGGAGAAGGTAATGACAGACATTTCCCAGGTAACACAACAACGTTATTAAAACGTTATAAAAACATTTTCTAAAACGTTATTACAACGTTATTTTGTATGGTTTTTTTAACGTTATCATAACGTTTTTCAAAAACATTGTCCTGCAATGTTTTGGAAAACATTTTTGAAAACGTTTTCAAAACGTTTTTAAAAACGTTTTCAGAACATTTCTTATATGTTTTAAATCGTTTAAAAATATTTTACAACATAAAAATCATTGTACTTCCTACAGTTTTAATTAGTTTAAATTTTTTACACAAATATAATCCATGAACTGTTGTAAACATCCGCACAGTCAATAAAAGTCTTCTTAACAGAAAAAATTTGTCACAATTGAAATTAAAAAAAAAAAAATCACAATATCCTTCTTCCTTTGAAAATCATGTTTGGCACTTTTGGCATTTGGATCACTTGGACTTCTTTGTTTTAATTCTTCTGAAAAACAAAGATTTAGAGAAAAAACTTTAATTAACAAAATGAATGATCATTCTCGCAAATCATTTCTGTAAAATACATGTATGCATGTATATCCATGCATTAGAAGAATTAAAACTATATATAGTCATACATCCGATAAATACAAGGAAAGTCTTTCTAAAATTATTTATAAAAAAAAATTAACTTTGTTGTTGTTTTTTTGACAACAGTGTGTTTTGGGCAAAAGTTCTATAAAATATACATTGTATACTAAATAAATCTATCTCCGTAATACATTCTTGTCAGGAAACTTCAAACATACCTTAAAGAATAAATACCCTGGTAAATCCCTCCAGCATGGTATGCCTAAGCAAACCTTATTATGTCAAATTCCTCTCACTACATGTGATCTTTAAAAAGGTATATTTAGTCTTTGCAAACAGCCGCTGTAAATGAAATATGATATTTATTTCCAAGAATTGTAAATTGTGAATATATACATGATACTGAATATAAATACAAATCATTTAACATTTTCAAAGAAGTATTTAACTTGCTAAGCCCCCCCCCCCCCCCACACACACACACTTACACACACTCCCCCTCGCAAACATACTCGATCTATTCAAATCATGTTTTGAAGCTCTCAATTTTAAAATCTATCTCTTAGCCTGGGGTTATTATACTACACATGAAGTACACATTAATTAAGAAAACTCACACTAGACACAAGTCATAAAACATTTATGTAAATGCACAATCATGATAAACTTAGATGATGAGTTTACTTCAAAAACAACAAATTACCCGCCCAGTTCAAATATCAGTGAAATGTTCAACCATTTACAAGGAATGATTTAGGTTTATACATACACTTACTACTATAATACAATTTCTTAATATATGTATACATATTGAATACTACTTTAAATTCAACATACCATACGATGATGTAAAATATTACCTTAATCCTGTTCTTTGTCTTTCAAGAATGCTGCCCGGTTTTTCAAAATCTTGATAAGTTGACATATATAGATCACGTGGAAATAGTTTGCAGCAAGGAGCGAGCGCTAACCACGGCATCCCGCTGTGCGACTCAATTAACTTTTGATAAACTCATTATCAAGGAGGAAACAACACAAGTGAATAAAATGCACTGCCTTACTGTGTTGAACAACATCACATCTTAGAAAAATACATTAAAAACGGCTTTTAATACATTTTTTCACAATGTTTTAGGAATGTGGCATAAAACAATTAAAGAAGAACTGAATTTAAAGAAATTTTTTTTTCCACCCCCCCCCCCCCCAATATGCTTTAAAAGACATCCCCTAGTAATCAATAACAAACAAACAAAAAAGTATATGCTAAATCAGTAAATGTATTTTTTAAGAATTGAATTATATAGATGTTTGTTGTTTCTATAAGTTTTAACAATGTTTTCCAAACATTTTAAAACAATGTTATATTCAGGTTTTCTGGTAACATTTGTACCTAGAATTAATTACAATTTTAATTCAATTTAATTTTTTTTTAAATTTGAGTAAACGTGACACAATACACCACATACTGTGCAATATATTCTTAATCTCATACTGTAGTTTTTAAGAATATTTTACCCCCAAACAATGGAATGTGAAAACACTTTTTACTATGCTTTTTAAGTAATAAAAATTATTTTTAATATCATTACATGTAAAAATGTTATACAAAAATGTTTTTAAAAAACTTCCGTCCAACCAGTATCAAACGTTATGAAAAACATTTTAAAAATGTTTTTGAGAAACGTTTTCTAAAATCGTCATTATAACCTAGATAAAACGTTATAAAAACATTTTTCAAACGTTATGTCAAAAACGTTTTGGAATAACATCCTTACAACCCGAATATAATGTTATGAAAACGTTTTGTGCTACCTGGGTTCCTACTTAAACTGTCTTTAATATAGGATGAGACATTATTTTCAAGAGCTGTTCATATTCCTTGTATCCACTCCTCCAGTTCTTGTGTAAAGCAGTACAGCATCATTTCCATCATTTTCACGAACTTCACCCATTATGCAATATCAATTATTGCATTCATTTTTTTCCCAAGAAACTGAAAATAAAGAACCAGTTTCATTGTTCAGACTTTGGAAGTAAATTTAAAATTTACAATAATGGTTTTATATGTACATACTAGTATGTATAATTCATATCATCATTAGTAGTAAGGACGCGTGTTTTTTATTTGTTGGGTACAACATAGAAGCTTTGGTTAAACGCTAGTTTAAAATAATTTATCAAAAATTAATAATTCTGACAGACTCCGTTTATCTATTAATTGAAATTTTTTTTTATCTCAGACTTATTAATGTCCAATTAAGGAATTTTTTTTTGTCCTGAAAATTTAGATTTTTTCAGTTATAGTAATATCTTGACAAAAAAACAACTTTAACCTGACAAACTGTAAAATCTCAATTTATATCAGCAGCTTTCATGCCAGACCTTCATTTAAAATACACACCCTTAGGAGACTCTCGGAAGATAAAAATTCTGAAATTCCTCATATACGTTTCATAATCCCCAATGCTTGAATTTATTACACATACATTAAATGGAATCATTTCTTTATCCTACGTCAAAGACATTGAAGACACTGATTACCGATTAAAGATTTACATCGAAGTGATAATCGCAAAAACATTTGAAATATAAAAATATCAGGTCGATTGTTTTAAAAAAAATATTATAATTTGTTTTTGCAAACGTTGTAAATGGCCAATTTCATTTAACTATCCTTGAGAATTTTCATTTATTTTTGTTGATCTCCAGTTCTACGTCAAAAAGAATTAAAATTATGTGAAAAAGAGGACCTTCCCAATCAGCAATCAGGGATCGTTCAAAATTGGTAATTAATTGTAAGAAGGAATTCAATAGCTGATATAGGGACAAATAAATAGACAAAATACACCAAATCAGCATTTTATAGAATTATTTTACTTTAATTAAAGTAAAGAAGTGGAGTTAGGCTTTGACATCATAGCTAGCTCGTTTTCAGCAGGGTATACCGTATATAGAGTTCAAAATAATTCGTACTTAGTTTAAGCTTGGGAGAAAACTCGTATATAGTTTAAACCATCAATACAGGGTGTCCCAAACTTAATACTGTCTATTTGATATAAAATCAAATAATCCTGATTGTTTTGTTGATGTGTAAAGTTTCATTTCATTCGATTTAATAGAAATCGATTTACTTCATTTTAGGGATGTCAACCAACGAGTACCCGGTTAACAGGGTACTCGATCGAACGTCCGAGTATCGAATACGTAAACTAGCACTCAGTTGCTCGGATGTATATATTATTTTCTTATTCCAAAGTAGCCTACATATAATCATCAAAAAAACTTTTGTACATACGATAATTAAGAGTCGTATCCTACATCTGTAAAACACACGTTATCGCCTTTGGCTGTTTATAAACAGTAATTAGTGACCAATTACCTGCTATTCTCACCTTTTGCGGTACTTAATTTTTGGATGGCTTCAAAGTTTGATTTCATTTAGGATCGTTTTTAAATCATTTTTAAATCATTTTAAAATTATTTAGTGAATAGTCTTTAAATCTGACATGCAAAGGTATGCTGCTACTCAGTTAGAAATTTAAAAAAAATATTTTAGTTGTAACGAGAGAGGAGAAAATGCAGCGGTCCGACCGATCCAGACCGGGATTTGAACCAAGGTCCCCTGAAACTGGTTGGTGCTCTTCTACTATCTCTGATATGGAGTCGCCATCAATTGCTGCGGTGGACAGATGCAAAGTTTGACCTATACTCAGCACTTAATGCCGTTGAGCAGTGAGGGATCTGTTTTGTGCCAACACCTACTGCGACACGGGACCTCGGTTTATATGCCGTTTCATTGATGAGAATATTATCTTTGAAGTACTCAGTATTTTACAGATTTATGTCTGCTAGGACAATCTTTCTCATGTCCATGGTATTCTGTCCATGTATTTCATTTTTTAAAAAAATGCATGCATATTCACTTTGCGACCTAAATGCTTTTTTCATTATTATAAAAGTTTAATGTGTGAAGAACCAATCTGAATGTTTTTGTTGACAAACACCCAAACATAATTTTTCTCCTTTGAAGTGCATTATATCTTTAATGTATGTCGAATATAATATTTTTTAAACAAACTGTCGTTCAATTTTTGTTTGACTCTTCATAATCATCAATGTTTACATATATGTATGTCAAAACATTAAGGGGGATGTACAAGCCATATTGGATCTCGTTTGGTATAAAATAAGAAATACCAAGAATACGCTTAATACTCTACTAAACTAGCCCAAAGTTACTCAAAGTGCTAATGCACTAATTTCCCACTGTTAGAGACCAAAATTAGTAAATAATTAAGTTTATTTTGTTTTAATTAGAAGGAAATTAATCATGTTAGATCTGCGCAGCTACAGCATTCACGAGATGAAAAATGCATTGAAAATGGTGTTAGTTTGATTCATTGATAATATGGCTACAACCATTTGTTTCGCTTTTTTCTTGTCATTATCCATAATTCTTGAAAATTTGATTTTTCATATGGTTGTCTTCCTGAGGCCATGTGTTTATTTCGTCCGCCATTCCTCTGTCACACAGAGTTCGAATAACATTGATTTTAGAATAAATGCGACCATAATAACATCAAGACAAGAAATTACTAAGTAATAATCATTAGGTTATATTACTTGCTACTTTTATTTGTTGCATCGCATCGTCTGATTAATGAAAAAACGCAATTTTAACCCCACTCCAGCAAATCGGGAAAAACTGTTTTGTTCACAGCTCGAATTTCCTTGTTAATATCATTCCACTGAGCACGTGGTTGGCATATGCAAATATCTGCTGTGGATAGATGCGTTTATTACCATGATTATGTTTAATTTTTCATGGAACAAGTCTTGATAATTTGTTGGTTTCTTTAAAACTCAAGAAAAAAGATTCAAAAATTCCTAAACGTATGTGTTTACGTCGGGTCTTTTTTCTGTGGCGATAGAAGTTATTTTCAAATGGGGCACTGCAAGGAGGATGCTTAGCATTTAATTTGAAAATGTTAAACAATATGCGGTGCATGAAAATCAAATTGTAATTACATGTCTTACATTCGAAAAGTTGGTACATATGTCTATTTTGTTTAGCAGTTAGATAGAAAAAATAGGCAGTTGTAGGATTTCCTTCAGGCACCTCACATAAATAGCTAGATTGTTTGCAATGACCCACACATTGTATGGAGTAATGTTAATTGAAAGCCTGGTTGGCCCCTCCACTTTTAAAGTTATAGTGATGCACCGGAAATGTAGTATTAGAATTGGTACTAAAAGTATTTGACACCGAGAAAAAGTTAACCTCTAACCCCCCCCCCCCCCCCTTTTCAAGAGCTGTTCATATTCCTTGTATCCACTCCTCCAGTTCTTGTGTAAAGCAGTACAGCATCATTTCCATCATTTTCACGAACTTCACCCATTATGCAATATCAATTATTGCATTCATTTTTTTCCCAAGAAACTGAAAATAAAGAACCAGTTTCATTGTTCAGACTTTGGAAGTAAATTTAAAATTTACAATAATGGTTTTATATGTACATACTAGTATGTATAATTCATATCATCATTAGTAGTAAGGACGCGTGTTTTTTATTTGTTGGGTACAACATAGAAGCTTTGGTTAAACGCTAGTTTAAAATAATTTATCAAAAATTAATAATTCTGACAGACTCCGTTTATCTATTAATTGAAATTTTTTTTTATCTCAGACTTATTAATGTCCAATTAAGGAATTTTTTTTTGTCCTGAAAATTTAGATTTTTTCAGTTATAGTAATATCTTGACAAAAAAACAACTTTAACCTGACAAACTGTAAAATCTCAATTTATATCAGCAGCTTTCATGCCAGACCTTCATTTAAAATACACACCCTTAGGAGACTCTCGGAAGATAAAAATTCTGAAATTCCTCATATACGTTTCATAATTCCCAATGCTTGAATTTATTACACATACATTAAATGGAATCATTTCTTTATCCTACGTCAAAGACATTGAAGACACTGATTACCGATTAAAGATTTACATCGAAGTGATAATCGCAAAAACATTTGAAATATAAAAATATCAGGTCGATTGTTTTAAAAAAAATATTATAATTTGTTTTTGCAAACGTTGTAAATGGCCAATTTCATTTAACTATCCTTGAGAATTTTCATTTATTTTTGTTGATCTCCAGTTCTACGTCAAAAAGAATTAAAATTATGTGAAAAAGAGGACCTTCCCAATCAGCAATCAGGGATCGTTCAAAATTGGTAATTAATTGTAAGAAGGAATTCAATAGCTGATATAGGGACAAATAAATAGACAAAATACACCAAATCAGCATTTTATAGAATTATTTTACTTTAATTAAAGTAAAGAAGTGGAGTTAGGCTTTGACATCATAGCTAGCTCGTTTTCAGCAGGGTATACCGTATATAGAGTTCAAAATAATTCGTACTTAGTTTAAGCTTGGGAGAAAACTCGTATATAGTTTAAACCATCAATACAGGGTGTCCCAAACTTAATACTGTCTATTTGATATAAAATCAAATAATCCTGATTGTTTTGTTGATGTGTAAAGTTTCATTTCATTCGATTTAATAGAAATCGATTTACTTCATTTTAGGGATGTCAACCAACGAGTACCCGGTTAACAGGGTACTCGATCGAACGTCCGAGTATCGAATACGTAAACTAGCACTCAGTTGCTCGGATGTATATATTATTTTCTTATTCCAAAGTAGCCTACATATAATCATCAAAAAAACTTTTGTACATACGATAATTAAGAGTCGTATCCTACATCTGTAAAACACACGTTATCGCCTTTGGCTGTTTATAAACAGTAATTAGTGACCAATTACCTGCTATTCTCACCTTTTGCGGTACTTAATTTTTGGATGGCTTCAAAGTTTGATTTCATTTAGGATCGTTTTTAAATCATTTTTAAATCATTTTAAAATTATTTAGTGAATAGTCTTTAAATCTGACATGCAAAGGTATGCTGCTACTCAGTTAGAAATTTAAAAAAAATATTTTAGTTGTAACGAGAGAGGAGAAAATGCAGCGGTCCGACCGATCCAGACCGGGATTTGAACCAAGGTCCCCTGAAACTGGTTGGTGCTCTTCTACTATCTCTGATATGGAGTCGCCATCAATTGCTGCGGTGGACAGATGCAAAGTTTGACCTATACTCAGCACTTAATGCCGTTGAGCAGTGAGGGATCTGTTTTGTGCCAACACCTACTGCGACACGGGACCTCGGTTTATATGCCGTTTCATTGATGAGAATATTATCTTTGAAGTACTCAGTATTTTACAGATTTATGTCTGCTAGGACAATCTTTCTCATGTCCATGGTATTCTGTCCATGTATTTCATTTTTTAAAAAAATGCATGCATATTCACTTTGCGACCTAAATGCTTTTTTCATTATTATAAAAGTTTAATGTGTGAAGAACCAATCTGAATGTTTTTGTTGACAAACACCCAAACATAATTTTTCTCCTTTGAAGTGCATTATATCTTTAATGTATGTCGAATATAATATTTTTTAAACAAACTGTCGTTCAATTTTTGTTTGACTCTTCATAATCATCAATGTTTACATATATGTATGTCAAAACATTAAGGGGGATGTACAAGCCATATTGGATCTCGTTTGGTATAAAATAAGAAATACCAAGAATACGCTTAATACTCTACTAAACTAGCCCAAAGTTACTCAAAGTGCTAATGCACTAATTTCCCACTGTTAGAGACCAAAATTAGTAAATAATTAAGTTTATTTTGTTTTAATTAGAAGGAAATTAATCATGTTAGATCTGCGCAGCTACAGCATTCACGAGATGAAAAATGCATTGAAAATGGTGTTAGTTTGATTCATTGATAATATGGCTACAACCATTTGTTTCGCTTTTTTCTTGTCATTATCCATAATTCTTGAAAATTTGATTTTTCATATGGTTGTCTTCCTGAGGCCATGTGTTTATTTCGTCCGCCATTCCTCTGTCACACAGAGTTCGAATAACATTGATTTTAGAATAAATGCGACCATAATAACATCAAGACAAGAAATTACTAAGTAATAATCATTAGGTTATATTACTTTCTACTTTTATTTGTTGCATCGCATCGTCTGATTAATGAAAAAACGCAATTTTAACCCCACTCCAGCAAATCGGGAAAAACTGTTTTGTTCACAGCTCGAATTTCCTTGTTAATATCATTCCACTGAGCACGTGGTTGGCATATGCAAATATCTGCTGTGGATAGATGCGTTTATTACCATGATTATGTTTAATTTTTCATGGAACAAGTCTTGATAATTTGTTGGTTTCTTTAAAACTCAAGAAAAAAGATTCAAAAATTCCTAAACGTATGTGTTTACGTCGGGTCTTTTTTCTGTGGCGATAGAAGTTATTTTCAAATGGGGCACTGCAAGGAGGATGCTTAGCATTTAATTTGAAAATGTTAAACAATATGCGGTGCATGAAAATCAAATTGTAATTACATGTCTTACATTCGAAAAGTTGGTACATATGTCTATTTTGTTTAGCAGTTAGATAGAAAAAATAGGCAGTTATAAGATTTCCTTCAGGCACCTCACATAAATAGCTAGATTGTTTGCAATGACCCACACATTGTATGGAGTAATGTTTGGACATAAAACGCATCATGTCTCATTATGTTGACAGCGTTCTAAGCTCTCGCTCATTGAACATACGAAGCTTAATAAAATATATTGAGTTGTTTCTTTGAAATTTAGAAGCAAGCACAATGTTTGCAAAGAAAGGTCCATTGCATATGCTATGTCTATCATCGCAAAAAAAAAGTGAGAGGCTACCCCCCCCCCCCCCCCCCCCCCCGAAAATCCTATGTTTGTTTTTCAAAATAGTGCCAAAGATTCAAAAAGTTTGCATTACTAAGTATGTGATGGAACATATACTAGCCTTATAAGACCATTTGTTATAAAAATATTTGGTTGCCCTCTCTCCCGATCAACTGCCTAGAAATGGCCCGACTCAATTTTTTTTTAACATTCCATTACACGATTTTTTTCTTCCGTCAACAAATATGTTTAAATTTTAAGGATTTTTTTTTCTCACCTATAAATAACGACCCAATAATTTTTCCCTTAGTTGGGAGGACCACCAAACGTCATTTTTAAGATGGTATAAAATATTTAATTCTGTTGATTTTTTTTTCTTTACTCTGTAAAATTGTAATTTTGACAAAATGGGCAAATAGAAAAAAAAATTTATTCATTAAATCTTCTAACCCACTCTGAATGATTTCATTCCTTTTCAAATTTTCCTCTGTAATGAAAATTGTAAATGTTCATTTGACAGAGTATACGAAGGGTGATCAAAAAGTAAACGATATCTTAGGTATTTGATAGTTATATTATTGTTGAAATATTCAAGTACTTTTCAAAGTGTAAATTGGAGGTCTTTGATAACAAATTGCTTAATTAAAAGCACATCCGTTTTCAAACTTGCTTTCACCGGGCAACATAACTTTTCCCAACCTTACTTATACTATAGGAAATGTTAATTGAAAGCCTGGTTGGCCCCTCCACTTTTAAAGTTATAGTGATGCACCGGAAATGTAGTATTAGAATTGGTACTAAAAGTATTTGACACCGAGTGTTTACCTACCTCCCTCCCCCCCCCCCCCCCCCCACGAAATAGGATTTTCGACTTTGGGAAACTTTATCCTTTTTTTTTGCTTGTCAACTTATTTCAGGTAAGTAAAAAAAAATTTTCTCTGGCTGCCCCCCCCCATTTCAAAAACGATGCTACGCCACTGTATCATATTTAACCATCTGCCTTCCTTCACTAAAACGATCTATCCAATCATTGATTGAATTTATAGGAAGTAATTTGTCTTAATAAACTGTGAACAAATTCTTATACGCTACTTCAAAGGCATTTCAAAGATATACCATAATATTTTTGTCGTTTGTTGAACGAGTTCCACTGAGACAACCATTTTTCGTCACAAGTACCTGCATAATGACGTCATTTTCACATTGTGAGCAAAACTTTATTCAGCATATGCTATTTATAGAACTTGTGTTTGGCTATGTGTGTACCAAATTTGTTTCTAATCTGAATTGTGGTTTTGTACATACACATGTATAGAGATAGTTTGCGAACATTTTGATCACCCCTCATACTAGTAGGTACTAAAACAAGGTCATTCATATAGATTTTTGTGTTTAATTTCTTTGTGTTTCAATGGTGATAATTAAACTTTTGATAGATATTATAAGTTATCTTTGGCAAACTTACAAACTCTTAGTTTTTAAGTTAGATGGTGCTCATTTTTCCTTACCTGGAATCAAAGAGTTTAAGATTTTTATATATCAATACTACACTATTTAACAACTGTTCGATAAAAATACTAAATAAATTACTTCAAGAAACACTATAACACATTTCCTCTTTTAAAAGTGTTCATATTATTTGAAATATTTTGCTACTGTAATTCTCTTTTACATTTAAAGATTGTTATGTCCCTCCATATTAAGAAGAGGTCTGGAAAACAAAATTCTGTGCTAAAAATAGATCACGTGCTGCTATCCATGAACTACTTTCATAGTTCTTTACACTCTCTTTGAAGACAACGATACATTGTGTTGAACTTCAAATTATTATTTAAAAGTGCAACATTTAGACATTTTCTCAACAAATGGTTGTAGAGAGAACATTAATGCACAGTTTGCATATTTTTTTGGATTTTTTAAGGCTTTGCTGAATTCTGTAGCTGCGCAGTTCTAAGGAGCATATCAAAAGCATTTTTCTGCAAAAGTATAGATAATTTATGCACAACATGCATTCAGTTATGCATATTTATTGTATCTTTATCATAAAGACTTAAAATTTGATCAAAATATAATGTATTTTAGCCATTTGAAGAAATGTTTACATTTTGTCCTCACTGCACTAAAGGTGGCCGTACATCCCCCTTAATGCGTATTCAAAGTAATTTAGTGAATTCAAAAATAATGTCAGGCAAATCGATATTTTTTTTAATTCAACTTACCATAACACACATTTTAATTACAACATCAAACTGCATATTTGATCTAGTTAAAAATTCTAAAGTAATAATAGAATAGACAAAATAACAAAGTAGATAATTACAACATTAGTAGAACTTCATTTGAAAAGAAGAAAATAGAATTAAATTTAAAAGATTTAAATATTTAATCAAAAGAAAATGTTAGCGATACAATTAAAAATGATTCGACCTAAACCTGAATTCAGTTTTTAATCTCTTGTGTATATAAAAAGGGGATTTTTGTTATCTTACAGAAATTGTCTCAGTACTGGTTTCAAAAGTTTTTGTCTGAGAAGTCTATGGAGCAATAAATTCCACATAAAATCTTTTTGTCCATTTAGGTAATTTTTCTTATCTAAGTAAATTATCTTTTGATATTTTAACAAAATTGCTTACAAAAAAAAAATAAATAAATAAAAAATAAAAAAAAAACAATAGTTTCTGAAAAGATTACTTTATTTTGTTGCACTCCTTACATCTGATGTTTTTTTTTAATCCATCTTTCTTTTTCAAAACAGTAATACACAATATCAATTACTCATTCAAAGTTTGTTGAAAAGTTGTCGTGTTGATATTCTAATCATTTCCAGTAGTATTTAAAATACATGACAAAGAAATTCGATATGTCTATAATAAATTTCAAAATATGTTAAGTGAAAAAAAGATGAATTGTCGTGAATTGACTTTAAAAGTCCCGAAGAAGTATGACTTCATTGATAGACCTTATGATTTCAATTACAAAGAGTATCAAACATTTACTGCAATATATTTTTTTTTGTAAATAGAGATGTAGTTCATAGATAAATATAAAACCGTTTTATTGCACTCCTGATGCGGTAAAACTTAAAATTAAAAACAATAAAATTCATTTTTTGTTGATGTCAAATGTAAACGAAATTATGAAATATTAATTTTGTCAATTCTTCATGGATCTATGCATAAAAAGGTTTTTTTTTTGTAAAATAAGACTTTGATCAAATAAATGTCAAAAATATCTAAACTATATTCAGTGGATAAATGTCTATTTCATTTTATTTTACTTCCTTTTACACTGTAAGTAATTAAGTTCATCCGGAAACATTCTACTTATTTTTTTTTCTTTTCATCTATACATATTTGATCTATAGAAACCTTACTCTCATTAACCATGCTGCTTGTGATTCAAATAACATTTTTAACTGTTTAAAGGTATACCGGTTTTTGCTTCACACTTTGAAAATTCTCTTTTGACTTAATATTTTTGCATAGTTTTCAATTTATTTTTAGGTCCCCTGAGTCCTACTCTTTACTTCCGGAAATCAAACTGCTTAACGTAGAACCTACGTCGTGTGACATCATAACTAGTGAATGTGTTTAGCCTGTGCTAGATCCATTATGACGTCATAATTAATTCAATGTCATTTTTTCCCGTACATTACAGCTTCAATAGAAATGGTAGAAAATACTGCATTTTGAAATTCACGCAATTTAAAATCATGCCGAAATAATCTTAATTCAATTTATATATTTTTTGGCTTATAATGCTTAACGACAATATATTTCTTGAATTAAAGAAACCTGTAGGGACCTTCCATTTAGATCTTGACCTTAAATAAGCTGACAAATCATGATATCTTGTGTAATGAAATAACAATGTATACAACTTACTGTAATAATATAAATAGTATGTAATTATTTTGAAGGAAGTCAAAGATCCTAAAAAATCTTCAGTTGCCAACTCAAAAGTGTAATATTTTGATAAAATGTGTATAAGTCAAAGATGTGCGTGTAGTAGATCGTGTGTACATTTTGTGACATCTATCATGAAATGATGTGCATTCCTTTTCATAATAATTTGTTACTTATTCATATTCTTGGAGTTTGATTACAATTTTTTCTATTAAATATGAACTTTTAAATTAAAAGTACAATTTTTTATAAATATTATTAATCTGAAAGTAACCCCAAACAGTCAATTAATAAATAAATCCTATGTAAGTGCAAAAAGGTCAAGAAAGTAGCAGCATCGGTGAATAACTTATCTTGCGTTAATTTTAAGGGAGAGGTTAATATTTTAATCACTTTTTATAATCATTTGAGCACGTTATTCATCATATTAAAGCTTGAAAACATTCTGACAGAGACTTCTCAAAAATATTTAAAAATGTAGGGTGGAAAATTGACTGAAAATAAATCGAGTTCATTTGCCTATAGTTTTTAAAATCTGGACTTATCTTTTATGTCAATTGAATAAAAAAGAAATTATTTTCCGGAAATATTGCTTAATATTGTTCAATTAATAAACAATAAAAACAATGATGTTTGAAGAAGTAATTTTGTGATTTTTTGTCTTCTTTGCATGATAAGTACCCCCTAAAAATGACTGAAATTGTGAAGTCGCAATATGTTATTATCATTCCATGTTTCACAGGCTGCACTTCAACAAGGAAACATGGCATGTGCTTTTGACTGATTGACTTGCTTATTTATCATTATGAAAAGTTTGAAAATCTTGTGACAAAGACTTCTCTGACATATGTTCTACCTTTAGCACTCTGATGATTATAATAAGCATTGAATGATTGATTGCTTTTTGAGACGCCTCCACTTGCCGATGGAGAGCTACAAATGTTGTCCTATACTTGTCACTCAGGGTCATTGAACAGTGAAAGATCTTTTTCGACTAGCATTCACTGCGACACGGGACCTAAGTTTTGCTATTATAATACCTTTCATCTCATCGAGAGGTCCAACATCTCACTCATCGGTCTAACATCGACTTTTTTTTTGTCCACTCAGTAAAACATCAGAAATGTTAGACTTTTGATTTATAGCAAGCGGGGAGGCGAGCTATAACGACAAGGTTTGGGCGATAAAAAAAATTAGGACTACTGCACATGCATTCAATATTTATTCTATAGCCACAATTCATCGCTTGTTAATCTAGTTCCCGCAGGAATAACAACAAAATTTTAAAAAAAACTATATTTAATGTATATATTGAAGATAATAAGATTGTTTTGGTAGATTAATGCAACTTACACACGGAATCATGTGACGTCAGAGTAAGTGTTGTCATAATATTATTTCAAAGAGAATCACATCATTTCTCAATGTCTTTTGAACATATGTAGAGAGATGAAGCTTTAAGACAACAATTATCATATACGGAATTGGTGAGTTTTCCTACATGCAGCACCCCACAATGTCCAACTGCACAAGGATGCATCAAGCCATCATAATTATTTACGTAAAATGGAATGGAAAGATTTGGTGACAATTTAACTCCATTCGACCACTTCCATGTGTATTTTCCTGGTCCTTGGGTATTGTTTAGTCCTATCAGGAGTATTTTTCCTTGAAAACTCGAGCCATCTTTGAAAAGGAAGAAGATATGTATTTATTAAATGTAAACAGAGTATAATTTTACAAAAACTGCGAGGTAAAGACAAGATCGAGGTAGTTCTATTCTATATCTTTCCCTGTTAAGTTCGGCATTCCATTAAACTAAGTCCATTAAAGGACAAGGTATGATAATCGCTGAATCTGGCCCCTTATTTGATGCTATCAGAACACAGAAAAACTGTGATAGTTTGTACTTAAGAAATTAAATTGATGCTAGTTTTAAAACCAGTACTAATTTTTATTCAAAGCTCATGCGGAGGCGACAAGAGAGTGCAGAATTAGGACGTTTTCGTCAAATTTGAGATACTGTTCACTTCGGAAAACATGGGGCACATACTTGTCTATCTGGGTTTTTACATAATAGATGCTTCTGAGTTTGTGCTCTATGTTTTCTGAAAGAAAATGTGTTGTGAAATTGATTTAAATTTGCAAAAAAAAAATTACATATTTTCTGTCAATCCTATGACTGCTATGTATCGCTCAACAGAACCATTCCTTATTTTGTGGCAGGGGTGATAAGTAGTTTTCAATTTATTAATTGTTGTATCATTCTAAAAGACACCCCAATCCAGGGTCCAAAAAGAGGTCTTACCCTATCTTGTCCTTTAATAACCTCTTTGTAAATTGTAAGATTAATGTTGGAATTTTTTAGGTCAATACATTGATTTAGTCACCTGAATAGGACAATATTCCTCGAAGGGCGAGGTAAATATTATACTTCGAAGATGGCAAAATCATCGTGTTCACAGAAAAATGTATTGTGTTACTACATGATTCAATGATTAATTGAAACAAGTTAAACATAATCAGTTGCATTAATTAGAATTTTTGAAATTAAATCTATTTAAGGCAAGGCTTGGAAAAAAGTAAATCTGGTAGGATGTATTCTTTTTCAAGACAAGAGGCCCATGGGCCTTATAGGTCACCTGAGCATCAAGCAACTTTTCAACCATTGAATTTGGTTCATATTTTAAACCAGAGGCCATGGCATGCACACTTTTGCACCACTGCTCATCGTAACAGCATGCTTAGTTTAGTTACTTAATATCCATAGGGAGAGTACAGGAAAAAATGCATTTCAAGTAATCAGTAATATTCAGCAATAATCAGTAGTGCCCCAACCCACAGGAACCCCTGACCCTGGGTTCACACATTGCACAAATTTGGAAAGCACACCCTTGCTGATCAGAAATGTTTGAAGACATTAATTCATTTTCAGTACATGTATATAATTGGAGCTCCCTCCGCTACGCTACTTTTGAAATACACAATTCTGAATGAAGGACCCTTGGTCTTCATACTTTGCATTTGAAAAAAAAACTTTATCTCCGTTTGTAGTGATGAATTTATTTTCTTATTCCTGAAAACCTCATGCAATTAAAACTGGACACATACAAAACAAATTATATCAGATTTATTGAGGTGTAAATTCATTCAGTATATAATAATAAACTACAAGTAAACTATAAAGATGTTTATAATTAATCAATAGTTCTTGATCATATCAGCAGTTTGCAATAAAAATTAATCTTAATCTAGAATCATACAATATATTTATGTGCATATATACATATAATATACTGGTAGTATATATTGGTTACATATTAATCATTGTACAACAATCACTTGTATCATCATGTCATATTTACAACATCTGCATTCAATAGTTGTGTCCAATAGGAATGTGTTTAACATTTCATATAATGTTATGATTTAAATTATTTTGTTTAGTTTTGAAAGCTAAAAGTCCTTGATTGCTAAAAATGTTTTGCAAATGTCTGAAATTTTACCATAAAACAATGTGAAGCAATTTTCACTTTTATTTATACATCATCTGAAAGAAGCAAGGTTTACCTCCCTTTACGGGCTGGCCATTGACCCCTTCTTTCCACAATACTTACCTTCAAAAAGTGCATGCTTCATGTAGAAGATTTCAGACACTTACAACATTAAAAAGAACTTGAAAAAAATAAAAAAAAAAAAAAAAAATTGAGTCCATTGTACTGTAGTAAGGTTTGGGGCATGAACAAGCACATTGACCCCCTTAGCATATTTTATACCAATACATTTCCCTGTTATTGGACATCTGCACATGATGTAAAAAAATTAACCACTGAGTTATCCTAACTTTTTCACAATTTTGTACAGACAAATTTAATGCAACTGGACAAAATGTAAAATATTTGAAATTATTAAGTACATTGTTTAAACCATCTTGCTCTGGCAATAAGCATTTCAAAGCATTGCAAAAACAAAAGAAAACAAAAAAGTTGAATAAAAATTTTCTATATCATTAAGGGGAGACAGGACACATGTCACATGACTCAAAAGACATATTACGTCATAGTCGATGCTGATATACATGTTAAACGTTGTTAAAATCAACAGTTCTTGTGTAATTTTATACTAAAATTGGTTTTTAAACATTTATTTTCAAAAATAAATATTTAAGATGTATAAAGATCTTGTCAACATTTAGATATTGTGAAATTGCCAAATCCATACATCCGTTTCTCTTTACCTTGCAGTCTGACGTCAGTGACGTCATAGACGTAGTGTTTGAATTCTCAGTGCAGCGAGATCAAGTACACATTAGCTACACCCGTCAAGATCAATTTTATTTCATAATAAACAGGTCACAGTCAATGCATCGTGATAAATTTCTGAAGCAGAATTTTTACATTAATATTTTTTCATGTTTAGTAGCAGAGATTCTCTCTATTTAGAATATTTTGCGTGCCTATGTTTTCGTGTGACGTCACAATTGATTTCCCGCACTGGGAAAATGCAAACGTGAAGCGTTTTTATCATGCATACGTCTAATTCAACGATGTCCTGTGCGATATTGAGGTAAGCTTCACCTTTCGATATTTATGCAGTAAATAATTACGATGAAGGACTGACATTCAATCGTAAATTTAGCGATATTTATCGACAGAATTTTTTCCAAAATGAGGTTTTTGTTGTTGAAGCTGCCTTGAAAATTAAGAAATTATCCCACCCAAATACTATGTGAAATTAAAACAAATGCTTTCAGATAATATAAACACTATGGATATTCTAAAATATTTGAGTAGATAGTGTTATCAAACATATTTAATATTTGTGCGCAAAAATTCGCATTATGGGCTCTGTAACGGACCCGTAAACATGAAGTATCGGAACTCCATACAAACACTATACAGGGCGATATTTGTGAGGCGATATCTTTAAAATTAGTCAAGAAATCTCATGACAGGACCGGTTCAAAATGTTAAGTACATATTAAATTAATAATATAAAAAAATACGAAAAAAATTCATTGACAGGAATTTTTTTAGCTAAAGGTCCTGTTCCTCCTTAAATACTACATATATAGTGTGATTTATTAAGGCCATTCCAAGTTTTTTCTCTGTTTAGCGTCCACTCATCTTTCAAAAATCTACCTACCTATTCGCAAAAAACACACAAGCCAAAACATAAGACACAAGCTTAAAAGTCATAAAAATGACGTCCTTCAAATGATTTGTTCTCACTAAACTGCTTTAATAGAAGAAATATCTATTCTTAAGCAAAAACAACGGGTTAAATGCTTACAATACACCCAATATAACTTAATGTACAGAATTATTTGGAAAAATTTACAAAATTCAAAAATTTCGACTTTATTTAATCAATTTCAGGACTCCTGTTGTTGTGTGTTTTTACTCATATGGGGTGTCATAAACCAAGGCGCACGCGGTCGCTAAACATAGAAAAAACTTGGAATAGCCTAATCTAAAAATTGTGCAATTGAGCTAATATTGTTCATATTTCAAAGAAACAGCTGCTTTAATTCATTTTTAGAACAAGTATTTAACCTTACATAACGAAAACAATAAAAAAAGATTAAAAGTTGTTCATATAATGAGATACAAAGACCATGCAGGTTTCAGGGTCATAAAACAGATCCAATATTAGACTCCATCAAGTCAAAATTTAAGTCTTTATAAAGTGAACACTACTGTGCATATACTAAGTGATTCTTAAAGAATTACTACTAATATAAATTGTACAATGTAACTCATATTTTTCATATTTCAAAGAAATGTTTTCAGCTGCATTCATACATTTTTAGAACAACTTTTTTAACCTTACATACCGAAAACGAAAAGAAAGATTAAAAGTTGTTCATATAAGGAGATACAAAGATCATAAAGGTTTTAAGATCATGAAACAGAATAATGAATGTTTACTTGAGGATAAATAACACAAACTTTTTCCTTCAAAACATTCAATTATCTTAGGTGCCTCTCTCACTTAAGATGTGATATTTGTTGACCTTAACAACAAATGTTTGGCCAAGCAACATAATGTGGTGAGAAAAAAGCAGAAATGAAACTTTACTGCTCAATAAGTTTTTAATTAGATTTCCATAGAAAGGAATATTGAAAAATTATCAGTGTAACTCTTCTGTGTGGGAGATAAAAAAATTGTTTATAGTATGTATCCTTAAACATGTTAAAGAAACATGGATGTTTCTAAGGGTGACTATGGTACTGTACTAATATGACACTTATCACAATTAAAAAATTCCAAATTGTCCATGTCGAGTTGAGAAACATTTCAGTATTAGCAAGAAATAATAAATAAAACTAAATAAACTAAATAACAAATAATTTCATTGGAATCACAGAATGTAGATAACACTATTGTTTTCCATGTAACACAATGAATTAGTCTATGTAAAAAAAAAAAGATCAACATTTTTATAAGTAATAGAGCACGGGAGTATTCAAGTCCTTTCAGATACAGAATGTTCATTTAAAAGTTTTATATGTCCACTGGAGCAAGTGTTTGTTTTCAGGGAGAAAACTATTCTGGATGTTTACAATGTCTTTGTAGAGATACTCAGATAGTCACTTGTGATATTGACCAGGGTTACAAAGTAAGCAATGTAACTTTCATGAAAGTACATATTAATTATAATGTCATAATAATTGCAGAGTTCATCATTATTGTATAATAGCTATAATAAATACTTATGCATAGTACAAGAATGCTCTCTAATATACATATTTACTACTATATAATATAGTAAGATTAGCATTAATAAACCCCAAAAATTGATGATTTAAATGCCCATGAGATGAAATCTTAATTGTTGAACTGTACATGTTTTACTGAAACAGATACATGTAGTACATTAAATACACAAAAATATGTAATATTCTAAAGAGTAAAAATTAACAAAATAGAACATATGAGATAGAAATAATGCTTGATCAATTGTATATTTTATCCAGACTTAATGGATACGTGGCCACAACAGAAAACATATGCTATGAAGAAACAATAATTAACAATCAATCAAATCTTGCAGACATACCTGTATATCATTAACATTTTCAAATAATATTCATATCATTCTTATTCAAAATCTTAGGTAATTTAAACAACATTTCACTTTAGTATATTAATTAG
Source organism: Saccostrea cuccullata (assembly GCF_032062105.1). Taxonomy (NCBI): domain Eukaryota; kingdom Metazoa; phylum Mollusca; class Bivalvia; order Ostreida; family Ostreidae; genus Saccostrea; species Saccostrea cuccullata. The sequence continues at coordinate 35,892 of NW_026933440.1, forward strand.
ATTATTATAGAACTGTTAGCATGTGAATTAATTTGCAATCTCTTAGGTAATAAAATTACCTCTTATACCAAATAGGTAACAGTTTTAAAATTCTGTTGTGGATTTTAAATTGTGGATTAACAATATAATATAAATATTATTGATAAATAAATAAATAAGTAGACAGTACAAACTATCATAAATAAACTACTGGGTAAATAATTTCATCTCATGGGCATTATAACTCTAAATCTTTTTTGTCCCAATAACTTCCATATAGCGAGTAAGTTAATCTATGCAATTTTAAATTAATTTATGTATATATGAAACATACTGAAAGTTATTGGGACAAACAAAGTAGTTGATGAGTGGCAACCCTTGTTTTGTCCAACCACTCTTGGCAGTTTGTAAATATTTAGCTTCCATTGGAAGCTAAATATTTACATACTGCCTGTTTTATGCTCGAGAGGGTTAATAATACTAAACAATGTAATTAAAATGCAGTTCTGTCATAGAATAACTTGCTTAAGTCAAATCTGCAGCACAATAAATCATATTATGGTCAGACCAATAAGCCGATAGAACATCTGTTTGTAAATCAGTAAAGTTGGTAAATATTAGGTCTAACTGTGTCTTATTCTTTGTGGTTACCTTGTTTATGATTTGCACACAACCCAATTTTTCTTTCATAAAGTTCAGGAAATGTGCATATTGACCAGTACTTAAATCCAAATTAAAATCTCCCATTATCACAGTCTTTTCATCTTTGTCAACAAATAGGAGCAACCTGTTTTTCAAGGTATCGTAAAAGAGTTGAAGAGTACAAGAAGGCTGTTTATATAAAACTACACACTGTATTGGAGTATTGGAGGGCATAATGGAAATTATGGAAAATTCAACAGATTTGGAAGTGAATAACTTGTATGAAGCACACTGTAATTGATTTCTCAGATATATGACAATACCATGATGTGGTCTGCTCTGGGAAGAACTTGCATCATTCCTGAACATTGTAAAACCCTCTAAAGTAAAGTCTTCATCAGAATCTAATTCACAAAGCCAAGATTCAGCTATACCAATAACATCTCCAGCTAAAACACTTGGGTCTGATTTTATATCAAGGAAGTGTTTGTGTAGGGATCTGGCATTGTTGAACAAAAATTTTATGTCTTTACATACTGAGTATAGTGGTGTATATGAGAGTTGCAATCTATTTTCTCTTAACCTGTCCATCTCATTATCAACAGTTTCATCTTTTGAAAGACTTTTTTCATTGAAATCCAGAATGAACAGACCATCAAGTGACCTTACTCTTGAGAGTGCAACATAATGTATATGAGAAATTTTGCGCTGCTTTGTCTGTGCTAGGTTGATTACTGCCTTTGAAAGAGTAGCTCCTTGTGCTTTGTAGATTGTTTTTCCAGCAGAAGGTTGGAGTGGAAACTGAACTCTCTCATATGTCTTCCTGTTATAAACAAATGTTCTTTTAGCTTCAAATACGGGAGTCCATGCAGTATTAACATTTGTGCTAAACAAATGCCTGTATTGATGTCTTCGTGAGATACCTATACTTGAGTCAGCAAACAGTACCCATACTATGGCAGGCCTTAATTGCGATTCTTTATATTCAATGTATTTCACAACACAGGAAGCACCATTTGTCAAACCATCTGTAACATCAAGATTTACTGATATGTCATATAGCATATCTACAGCAATAACCAAATTAGTTCTTAATTGTCCAGTAGATGCTGGGTTTTCAGGCAAGTTTTGAACTAGTTTCAATTTCACTGATGCAGAAAGTTTTGTCTGTGATAACACATCTGTGTCTGCTTTAACAGTTACTTTATTTGTTGAAAGGTTTTCTATTAGATTGTTATTAAAACAATCAACAAACTTGTTCTCAATAAACAGATGAGGTGCCTCTTTAGGATAGTCTTGAGAGTCTTGCCTAATGAAACGTTGAGAAATGAGTTCCTTGTCTTCGTCTGTCATCTTGTTTTCACGAAGTCTGTTTAACATTTCTGCAAATCTGAGGTCATCCTTTTGTCTCATAATTTCAGTTAGTTCATGCATATAAAAATGTTCATGCCACAAATTTTTTGCTCAACTCTGACCAGGATTAGATAGGTCTTTGAAAATCCACTTGTCTCCAACTGGTGGTAACTGATATAAATCACCTACAGCTATGATACTAATCCCACCAAAATCTTGTTTTCTGCCAGTAAGTTGTTGAAGTCTATCATTTATAAATGACAACATATTATTCCCTACCATTGAAATTTCATCTATTATTACAACTGACAAATTCCGGTACTTTGTCCTAAATGAGTTCAGTTCATCTGCACTCATGTGCTGCTGAGTTTGATACATTTTTCTGTGAAATGCTGATGCAATAGTAGTCCCTTTGATGTTGTATGCAGCTTTGCCAGTGTGAGCACAAAGTAATATTCTGGTGTCATCAGGGTTTTCACCTTCTTTTGAGTACAGTATTCTGTGTAATGTTTGAAAAATGGCATCAATAACCACTGATTTTCCTGCACCTGCTCCACCAGTTAGAAAAGCATATAATGGTTCATCTCTGGTTTGAATCCAGTTAGTTACATGATTGTAAAATTCCCTCTGCTTAGTATTCAGGGATTGTAAAAGTTTATGATACTGCTGATCAGGAATGCGGACAGCACTCTTTTCTGTTTCAGTTACTTTTGAGGACAATCCAAGTTCTGGTCCAATATCAAATTCTCTGTGTTGAACTGTATCAGGATTAAAATGGACAAATTCCTCAGATGGTTCAGAACCTATCTCTGCATCTTCTGCCTCAGCATGTTCTGTATTTGGTGCTACTGTCTCCAGATCATCAAGATCTTCTTCAGCTAGAAGCCGAGCTTGTTCTAATTCATCCACAAAATGCTCATACTGTTTTTGCTTCATTTGTATTATACTTGCTTTTTGCATGTAATGCTGTTCATAAGTTTGGTTACTACCAAGTAGGTCAGCATTCTCATTTCTCCAAGGCAGAAAGAGAAGAATTTTTTCTCTGTAATACTGTTCAGAATTTGTTTTTTGGCTGTAGCCTACATATCTAATAACTCGTTTGTTTTTTCGCCTTCTGATCTTAATCCCATTTTTCAAATGAACTAACACATCCTGATCAGTAAAAGTTTCTTGAGAACTGTCCTCTGGGTTATCTTCATTTACTTCCTCTTGTATATCTTTTCTGATTTCTTTTGGGAAAGTCACTTCTAATTCAGAAACAACATCAGCTAAACACCAATTTTCAAGCTGTTTTGGTCTTCTTGCATATCTTTGTATCATACTATCTGCCTTAATATCAGTTGAATCCTTGGGTAACTCATTCAATTCATCTTGATGTTTGAGTAAGAAAACTCGGTCTTCAGGCGGTGAGGTATTGATAAAAACAACCTCTCTACTTGCTTGTGTAAGTGGCATCTGAAGGATTAAGTAACTTGCCTCTTGTGCACTGACCTCAACAAAGTTTAAGAACTTGTTTCCAATATGTCGAACTTGTCGCTTAAGATCCATATTTCCATCTGCGGCTTCTTGAGATGCCTTATCAAGCATTGCACTGATTCCCCTCTGAGATTTGCTGATATAAGCAACAATGTATGTGGCGCATGCATAAGGATCAAGTACAAACTGAATATCTAAGTTAGCATTCCAGGCCTTCAATACTGATGAGTTATAGTAATTCACTCTCATCTCAGATGGACTTCTCTTCAGAAACATTTTGGGACCTTTCAAGGAAGCTCGAATACATTTTATATACTCATCCTCACACATTTCTACAACAGTCTCTAAGAAGGACTCATAGTCTAAATTGCAACCATCTTTGTAATCATTCATTTTTTTCTGAATATCAGAATATATTCTTCTATAGTGTTCAACATCAACATCCAAAGGTTCAAGAAGCATGGTTTTGGGCAAAGGTGGCAATGGAAATCCAAATCTGCATAAAGATCTACCACCTTTTTTGCAAGTCAATGAGTGCTTATGTACTTGAAGCTCTACAAGTTGTTTCATTTGAGGATTATTGGAGTTTTATGAAGAGACTTACTTTTACATTTGACAGCTGACTTTTACATTTTAGTGACTGGGGTTTGTCTATATTCAAATTGTAAAAGTCAGTCGTCAATTGTAAAAGTAAGTCTCTTCATAAAACTCCATTTTCCGGCAAACTACATGTGACATACTTATCTACATATGCCTCTATATCCTCATTGCTGTTTTCTTTGTGCTTTGGAGCATCACTTGTCCATACCAGCATATGAATATGTGGCGAACCTCGGTTTTGGAATTCTACCCTTCGAAACACATCAGTGACAACACCTAGAGGATTATGAGGACTCTTAAGAACAGTATTGATGAAAAGTTGAACTCTGTTGTCAAAGAATCTAGCACATGTCACTGGATCTTGTTTAACTAGTTTTGATTTTTCACTCCAATTCAAATCCTCTAATTCTTCTTGTGACAGGGTTCTTCCATCTAGTGTTGCCAATGTTTTAAGTAGATCTTGCCATCTGGTATCAGCTGATGAGAGAGAAATAAACCATGTTGGAAGACCCAATTGCCTTATCATGGCAAATACATCTTTCTTTTTAGATGAAAGATATGCAGGAGAATTTCGAAGTGTTCTGAATATATAATACCCTTCATTTAATCTCACAATTTTTTTCTGCAGCGGCTGGATTTAAAACTTGTTCTGCAGTGATTTTCTTACCGTCTGATTTACATCTTCTCAATGCCAAGTTAACTTTGTCACTAACTTGCTTAATTTGAATTTTCTTCAATTTAAAAAAGATATTGGGTACAGATTGTGCTGCTCGTCTATCAACACTGCGCAACTCCCATTTTGCAATGTCACTGTAATGTACTGGAACTTCTCTTACTTCATTTTCAATTCTGCTTTGACCACAAAATATTGTCGGGAAACAGAGATATTCTGCATCTTTATCTGTAAATAAACTTATTGGTTTTTGGTTTTCCCCAGGGGCAAACACATATAGTTTATTTGTATCAATATCTGCTTCATCTACAAGTGTATCAGAATTGTCTTGAATACAATCATCTGAGGAAACTTCACAAAAACCATCATCATTTCCTTCAGTCTCACGATCATCACTATCATTTGAAGATCCTATCAGTTCTTGTACTGTTTCCTCATTACTTTTTTCAACTTCATCTCTCCAAGAATGGTCTATCACTATACCTGAATTTTTATACAATTCACTATTTTTCATCAGCCATTCTAAAGCATTTATCACCACATTGGGACGAACATTTTCTGTGAAGCATGCAGATTTGTGGGATAATCTTTTCTTTAATTTCACAGCTATAGTCACATGCTCATCTATTTGTCGTGGAAGGGCATTTACAGTTGGCTGAATATCCACTGGTACATTTACAATATTTCCCTTGACCGACATCTGACCTCCTCTTGGTAATTCTCTTATTTGCATAAAAGGTATCCGTTGTGATATCAACCTTTCTTCCAGTGGATGTAAATTTAAAGCATCAGGTTTGTCAGGCCATTTCATTCCATTTTTAACTGAAAGTCTTGGAATTTTTTCATCCTTCAGAGCTGAACAGCAAGTTAAACATAGCCATTCTATATCATCTACTGATCTAAACCCAGTACAAATACTTTTACTACTAGCACTAAGATTAGTTGTGTCTAGCTTCACAACACTTTTCCGAAACCAAGTCTGATGACAACATGTACACACATAAATTGGGCCAATTTTGACTTCTTCATGGAATTTCTCTATGCAATCTTCCAAAGAATTACCCCGACACCTTTTTTTCGATAATTTGTTTTCATGGTCTTTAAATTCTGTATCAAGCCTCTTTTTAGCTTTAGAAACTCTTTCATTTTCTCTTTCTTTTTCTCTGTGATTTCTTCTACTTTGCCGTTTCCATAGCCGTTCCTTTTCTAGCTGCTCTACACTGTCTCTTTTCCTTTTCTTTGCTTCCCTTTCTTTTAAACAAAATTCTGTATCAAGTCTAGCCTTCTTCTTACTTTTTAAGTCACTTTCTCTCTCCTTGAGCTTTGTCTCTGGATTTTCTCTGATACCTCTTTTGGCAGCTAGTTCTTTCTCTTTAAATTCTTTACTTTGTCTTGCCTTCTTCTTACTTTTTAAGTCACTTTCTCTCTCCTTGAGCTTTGTCTCTGAATTTTCTCTGACACTTTTTTTTTGAAGATAGTTCTTTATCTCTATATTCTTTACTCTGTCTTGCCTTGTTCATACTTTTTAAAGTACTTTTTCTCTCCTTGAGCTTTGTCTCTGGATTTTCTCTGACACTTTTTTTTTAAGCTAGTTCTTTCTCTCTAAATTCTTTACTTTGTCTTGCCTTGTTCATACTTTTTAAAGTACTTTCTCTGTTCTTCTGTTTTGTCTCTGGATTTTCTCGTACACTTTGTTTGAGAGCAAGTTCTTTTTGTTTAAATTCATTACTTTGTCTTGTTTTGGTCATACATCTTAAGGTGCTTTCCCTGTCTTTCTGATTTATTTGTGAGTTTTCCCTTCTTTTCCGCATATAATTTCTCATATATTCATTTCGATTTTTTTGTGATGGTTCAGAAATGATATTTTTTGTAGACATGCTCTCTTGGAACTCAAAGTACTTATCAATTAAAGAACGTCTTTCACTTCCTGGATTGGATTCACTTATTTTTTGAGTAACAGACACAGGTTGAATCTCAAACTGGCTTATCATTGAAATATTACAACTCTGATAAAACGTGAAAAGGTAGTCAACAAGTTGATCTTGACCACTAAAAGTGATTTTTACAGCTTTACCCTCTGCACATGAAAGACCATCTTGTCCATGAGAATGTGAATCAAAAAAGACAGGACAGTTCTTATCATCAACATATATTGCAGAACAAATTCCTCCAACTATAATTAAACCTTGATTGTATCTTGCAAAGAGCTGCTCAATGCCTTCCTTCAAATTTTTACTTTGACTTGAGTGATTCCAATCCATATGAATCACTGTTCCATAGATTTCTTCAAAATAGCAAATTTCATACTCATTACCATGCACAAAAACAGACTTTGGAAGTTCTTGAAATTGTAGCATTTTCGATACAAACTGAACAGTTGACTGTAATTCTGCAACTCTTACTCTATACAATTCATCTCCAGCTAACAGCACTTCATCAAGTTCTGCAGAAGTAGATGCATTTTGCAAAATGATGGACATCAAAGCATTGCATGTACACTGAACACCTCTAGAAAAAAAGATGGAAATAAATGGCTAGCTTGATTAATTGTTCCAAATAATTTTGTTCCAAGTAAATGTACAGAATTCATAGTGCCCGAAGGCAAATTGGCAGTGTTCATAGTGCCTGAAGGCAAATTGGTAGTGTTCATAGCGCCCGAATGCAAATTGGCATTGTTCATAGCGCCCGAAGGCAAATCTGCAATGTTCATAGCGCCCGAAGGCAAATCTACAATGTTTCTAGCGCCCGAAGGCAAATCTGCAATGTTTCTAGCGCCCGAAGGCAAATCAAGTACTCTTTTTAAGGAGGCAGTATCCCCCCGGTCTTTAGCACTATTTTTTACGTGGCTAGCTTCCACGAGTCTCAAAGGTCCGTCAACTGTTTCGTTAATCGTTGGGTCCTTCGTACTATTTTTTACGTGGCTAGTATCCACGAGTCTATTGTCACTGCTGGCATGGCTCTTGTTCCCCATCTTCGCCAATGACACCCTCCAATTCTTCTTGCGTGGCATTACCAAAATTCTGCAAAACACATGCATACCATAAAAAAAGAGATGTTTGTAAAACACTTATGCGTCCCTCCCCCCAAATTGGATTTTTTCCAAGTCCAAAAGAGCATAACTCTGTCTAAAATGGGGCGATCCTATCAAAAACAGAACTTGATCTAGATATTCAGCTGAAAAATCTGTATACTCGGTACTAAATTTCATTTCTATATGCGCAACCTCTGCAAAGAAAATAAACGGAAACTGCAAATAAGTGGAATTTTTCTAAGTCCAAGGGGCATAAGCTGCACAACTCTGTCAAAAATGGTGCAATCATATCCAAAACAGAATATAACCTAGATATTTACCTGATAAACCTGTATACCAAATTTCATTTCATTATGTGCAACAGTTGTGAAGAAAATGAACGGAAACTAAATTGACCAACAGACCAGACCCATGGACAGCAGCAAAGCAATATGCCCTCCCTTCTTCGAAGGGGGGCATAAATATAATAATCTTTTTTGTCAAGGTAGTTCAATGATCTGCGGAATTAAATATTCTTTCATAAAAGTTCAGCCCCCCCCCCCCAAAAAAAAAAAATTAATACACAAGTTAACATTGGTACTCATTTCACCAGTTACTAATAACCCAAAGAGTTCCAAATACCCTAGCAATAGCAGTTCCCATTCAATTCAACCCTAACTTAAAACCAGAAGTCTCTGATGAGACTGAAGCTCTACTGGTCTGTACATGTAACAAAGGAAAGTAGCACTTGGATTTGAAAATCTGCAACAGGCAGCAATGAATAGAATTGTGTATCTTACTGTAGTCTACTGTCTACTTGTGTGCCAAGTAATATTAAAATCAGACCAAATCTGTAGGAGGAGTAGCATTTTAAATGAATTTCACAAAAATTTCTATATTTAGAAACCATGCCAACACTGTTCTGCAAAATCAAAAACTGATGCCCAGAATTACATTTCTTAGTATAGTCTACATATGTGCCAATTTAAATTAAAATCAGATCAAAACTGTAGGTGGAGTATCATTTTAAAAGGATTTCACAGAAATTTCTATTTGTAGTAACCCCGGCAACATTAATCATCGAAATCAAAAACCGATGCACAGAATTATGTATATTTTATAGTCTACTTGTGTGCCAAGTGATACTGAAATCCAACCAAAACTGTAAGAGGAGTAGCATTTTGAAAAATTGTTTACAGACACATTACTAACGCATAAGCTCTACTGGTCTCTGACTAAAAGAGCTAAAAATCAAAACTTCGCATAATAATAATAAATAAATAATAATAATAATAAAAAATTGTTCCTATACAAATTTTACGAAAACAAGTCCAACATATCTAATGTTTTGCTGAGCAGGCATAAAAAAAATCAATGTTGGACCGGTAGATGAGATGTTGGACTGCTTACATAGAAAAACCACTAAACCAGTATCACAGCTTTATAAAGCTGATCAATTTTTCAAGTGTTTTTGATGGTACTACTGTGCTCGCCTAAACGGTCACACCGTAAAACATATAATTGATTTAATAAAGCTTCTTCGGGTATGTAAATAAAGCTAAGTAAGTAAATCAAGCTACAGTACTTGGCCATAAGTGAGTCATAATTTTATTTTTACACTATATATTTCATTGAAAAACACATTTTTCTAAAATATTATTGCAGTTTCGTTTGTTGTTTCTTTTTAATGTCTAAAACACCAAAAAATGCAGAATTTGTTGTAGTTTCTTCACATCATTTCAAAATAGTTTTATCATTATGCATTACCATGAAATCACAGGTCAAGTGCAAAACAAAAATTTTAAGGCTTCAATTTGTTAAGAAATCATAGTAATTTGAGGTTAGAAAATTTTGTCTTGACAATATTTTATAATTTATTCTCAATAGTCTAAGTATCATTTTGTTTTTCATTTAAGATAAGAAAATTTGAATAATTCTGCATGTTTCGGTGAAAAAATCATGAAAATTGAGCTAAAATTGACTTCTCAACATTTTTTTTTTTATATAAAAATAGGTTTTTCAATGAAATATAGTGTAAAAATAATATTATGACTTGCTTATGGCCAGTACTGTACGTAGCTAAATCTAGTGATTTATATATATACCTGTATAAAACTGATGTAATTTAAAGTTAATATTCATTGTGTCCATTTTGAAATCATGACGCTTCGTGTTTTTTTTTAACTATAAACAAGGAAGTTATGTAGATCTACAATGTACAGTGACTGTCACTGTCTAAGTTACTACAAAATAAACATTTCATCATATTTCATGTTTGAAGTATATTTTCCAAACATATGAAAAACAGCATACTAAACACTCAATAAATCAATTTTATTAGTAAATATATAATGCAGCTCGCAGGCGACGACGTTTAAAACACTCGAACAAACTTTCATCGCACGATGTCGCCTCTGGTACAACGCGGGAGACGTAAACACGCATATACTAGCTCAGATTACAAAAACACGATGTATTCGCAAACACACGTCCTATATATTCCATGCCGTTTAAACTCATAAATGTCAACATTCATACCCACCGTTCGTTAAGTAAAACCTTAGAGCTAAAATAAAAGATAGATTCTCTGCCTCTGGGTTTCCACTCTAGTCCAAAATGGCGTCTTACATACAGTCGATTGTGCGCATGCGTAAATATTGCGTAAATATTGAAGCCTGTACAATAGGCAACTATATTCCCGGATAGATCTAAAATAATTTTTTTTGCAATATAAATACTTAAAAAAAAAAAAAAAATAAAAAGTTCTCTTTTCTCATGTACATGAATTTGATAAATTGTTTAAAACATCAAGTTGACAAAAACTTTTCTTGCATGTAATTTGGTGTCATGAAGTTCATCAGAAGATCTTTCAAGATATTATGCATTTCAACATACAACCAACTTGGCCCCACCCTCCAGATTGACCCCTAAGCCCAGGGGTCATGAATTTTACAATTTTGGTAGAGAGGTTAATACTTATTACAATCATGCTATCGGTTCAACATCCTGATGTCCAGGAGTCAAGAAGAAGATTTTTAAAGATTGCATTAATTTTAGTGGTTTTTGCCCCTCCCCCAGGCCCCAGGGGGGCAGGGACCATGAAATTCACAATTTTTGTTCCCCTTTACCCATAGATGCTGTATGCCAAATTTGGTTGAAATTGGTTCAGTGGTTTCAGAGAAGAAGCTGAAAATGTTCAAATGTTAACGCACGACGCACGACGCACGACGGACGACGGACGACGACGGACAAAAACGGATAGCAATAGGTCACCTGAGTTTACTCAGGTGACCTAAAAAGGGGAATGGGCATAATAGTGGAAAATTGACAACTTACCTGAAAAAAATTCTTGACTAGCCCCCCCCCCCCAAAAAAAAGGTAAATCTACCACTCAAACCTTAATGAGGGAGGGGTGTCCAAGGAAAACCAGCTAAACATTGTCATATCAAATAAATAGTGAATATTTACATCCAGAAAAGAGGGGGTGTGGTGTGGTGTGGTCGGCAGATTTCTCTCACGGCCTCTCCTCAAATTCTATGTACCTGAATGTCAAATGACCGGAATGGAAGTGCAATGAAATAACATTCCAGAACCTATTAATATCAATTATTAATATCGAATTGTAATTTTTCAATATATTTCAAGTCCAAAGTAGTCACCCAAGTGAACAAAAGGCACGGAAGTTTACTTTCTACAATGTTGGATCTCAGTCAATATATGAGGTCTAGGAATTACTGAGTATTCAATCATATATATTTAAATGTTTTTATACAAAAACATATTGAACCCTCTTTGGAAGATCGACCCATAATCAACCCTCTTTGGAAGATCGACCCATAATCATTTTTCAATATATAAAATGAGATTGAACAAAATTGCACAGTATTTAACTCGAGCATTACAAAACAAACAGTTCTAAATTCAACATATTTCATTAAAATTGCTGGTCACGTAACGTTTAAAATTTAAGATTTCAACCTTCGGTGGAAACCTACATGTATTTAGTTAAAGGTCTTGTAGAGCAAGTTTCTGATTTACCTTCGAGCTACATACTTAAAAAAAAATAAATCTTTACTCACAACGATTTCGGATAAAAGTATCCACAAATCCTATTTTCTGATCTGTATCTAAAGAAATCAATGATCCACCAAACTGTTTACACGACGTTATTGCCCAAGTAGACGTCCAATTTTGACCCCCAAAAATCTGGAAACAGAGACCACTTGCCCGATTGTGCACGAAACCCAAACCAGTACATGGTGCTGAAAGATGTAATAAAATTTCATTAAATTGGTTTGTAAGAATTCCCGAACATTATTATGAACGAAAGAATTTTAGTAATATATTCCTCTTTTTGACAATCCAGTAAAATGTTATGTGCCAGAAAAAGATTGTTTTCTTCTAATATCAAAATATCTAATTAATGAATTTTAGTATATCATTGGTATTTTTTCTTGAAGGAAACTTACAGGTTATTTCGTACATGTTAACACCGATTTCTTGTTTAAGTTCAGTATGCTGCCAGATGGAATACTTGTAAAGGAAACATTTCTTTTCCTGTGTTTTGAAGAAAAAAGTTTGACAAAACTCGTCTAAGGCGCACAGGAGTCCACATGCGCCAAGGGTCCGTTGACTTCCCATAGACCTCAGCTCAGATATTGGTAATAAATCTTTGTAGTGTGTGTTCATTTCAAAATAAGTACTTTTGAGGTTGGTTTGCATAGTTCCTTCAAAATGAAAAAAAACAGAGGTACAATGTGCATTGAGATTTATAACCCCACTCCCCCGCCTCTTGTATTATTTTATCAGGTCCAATCCAAAGACTATTTCTACCTACGTAGCTATTAATAGCTACCTAGGTATTAAAAGCTACCCAAAGTAGCTATTTTTACCTACTTTCTATAACTTCTGCATTTTGCGGCACAAAGACCAAACGGCGCAACTTGGTGAATACCACATCTTTTGATACAGTCACACTAATGATGAATACGACAAAATTTTGGCCAAAAAATGATTACTTCCTGAATCGGCAATTTTACATTAGTTTCTATGCAAAATTGATAATATACGAAGTAATCATTTTTTGGCCAAATTTCTGTCATATCCATCATCAGTGTGACTATATCAAGAAATTTTGTGCTCACCATGTTGCGCCGTTCCTGCATTTGGACACAAAATGCAAGTAAAGCAGAAAGTAGGTAGAAATAGCTACTTTGGGTAAGTTTTAAATACCTATGTAGCTATTGATAGCTACGTAGGTAGAAATAGTCTTTGGACTGGACCTGTTTATATAATGGCAGAAAAAACCATAAAAAGTGTCTGATCAGAAAATAAAATGTGAGGTCACAATGTATTAAGAATATGTGAATTGATCGTGAAATGTTATTTAGTGGCATAGGAGGAGTATCGGATTAGAGATATAGAGGTACCCTTTAATAATATAGAAGAAATGGCAGTGTCAATGTTTTGCTATGGGAAACCCGAAATACGTGTCCGATCAAGAAGTAAAATAGGAGGTCACAATGGCAGTATGTAGCAAAACCCTCACCTTACAAAGTGTTATTACTAGATGTAGTATAAATACTTAAGTCCCCATCTCCCTCACCTGCCTCTCATATGAATTATATAATGCAATGTTGTGCACTGGGAAACCGAAAAAAAAGTGTCAAATCAAAATTTAAAATAAAAAATGCAAAATGGCATTATGAAATAAAGAATGTGAGAAAGCAAAAATTTTATTCAGTGGTATAAGAGTTACAGATAAGAGATTGATACCCTTCAGTGTTACAGAAAGAATTTTTTTTTTTATTTATATTTTTTCTCATAATAAACAAAGAGATAACTGAAACATATTTACATTTATGCCACACACACACATACTCACCCTTTCACACTATCCACTATCCTTCTATAAATAATATTAAAAGAGAGAGAGAGAAAAAAAAGAAAATACATGTAATTTCAATTTGTCACTATTTCCTCCAACGCCTTATAACATTGTGCATATATTATCCAAATTATTAAATACATATATATTCTTTTATCAATATGAGGATAAAAAAGAGATAAAAAAAGAAAGAAAAAAGAGAAAGACAATAACAATAGTAAATGACATTTGAACTGTCACTCATCAAAAACTGGTTTCCATGTAGACCATAAGGAATTAAAATACACAATTTTGTTCTTTTGGATTGAAACAAATTTTTCAACATTATATTTGATTCTTAGATGACATAAGAGTGCGCTGATATTTGGCATTTTCTTCTGCATCAAACAAGTAAATATATATTGTTTAGTGTATAGTATAATAAAATTTACAACTCTATTATTTTTTGTCAATGGAATCTCTCCTAATATAACATTATTAATGTTAAATCCAACCCTTTTTGAAGTAGTTCTATATATATGTTGGCTTAGACTACTCCACAATGACAAAATATTATTACAAAATAAAAGTACATGTTGGATTGTTTCACTTTCATTCTTACAAAAAGTACAAAAATCAGTGGTTTTAATATTAATCTTTTTAAGATAATAACCTACAGGAAGAATCCTATGCAGTATTCTAAACTGCAGCCATTGAACAGCTGTATCACTTGTTACTTTAAAACAAACTTTAAAAACATCATGTATTTCAAAATTACACTGCCCATAAATACTCAAAATGGAATTCCATTTTGATGTAAATATAGGTTTAACACTATTTGTGTTTAAAATGGAGTATATTGGCTTAGTGCATTTTTCTAACTGTAACAACAATTCATAATAAAATGGCATAAGTGTATTGAAAGATTTTGTGGATAAAGATTTGTCAATAGACATACTTTTCAAATATTTTGATACTGCAGTAAGAACACTATTATATTGCATAATCTGCTTATTTGTATCTGTTTGTGAGAGGCAAAATTTTTTTTGTAAAGAATCAAAGCATAAAAATTTTCCTTCGCTATCTAAAAAATCTCCAATTACTCTAATACCTTTCTCATACCAATTTTTGATAAATACAGACTGTTTGCCAACCATTATATTAGAATTGTACCACACCGGGATATTTAAAAAATTAGTTTTTACACTTTTACAATTATTTAAACACTTCATGACTTCCAGCCATGATTTTAATACATCTTGCCAGAAAGCATTGTTTTTAGGAAGTAAATGCTCTAAAATAAATAGATCCCCAAAATGAAATAGCTTCTCAATAACATCTTTTCCATTCACTGCAAAAAAAAATCCATCCATGGCTTTTGTTTTTGAGTTAACCTTTTCATCCAAGAAGATTTTAAAGCAATAATAAAATTATCTACATCGACCATTTTTAAACCTCCAGATAAGAGATTGATACCCTTCAGTGTTACAGAAAGAATGGCAAAGTCCATGTTTGCTATGTGAATCTTGAAATATGTGTCCAGTCAAAAAGTAAAATAGAAGGTGCACAATGATACTATGTGACAAAGACTGTGAAACTCTCATTAAAATTCATTCACCAACAAAAGAGGAATTGCGAATGAGAGATGGGTTCTTCAAAGCGAAAAAGACGGACGGACGTACCGAGAGCTAAACTTTTCAAGCTGGCGTATAAAAAAAATTAAACACGAAACACCCACCCACTGCACCCCCAAATGTGTTGTAGAAAAAGAATTTTACTAATATTAATAGTAACAAAATTCTTACCGAATATTAGTGATATCCATAAAAAAATTGTCCAAAATTTCATATTAGGTGCAATGTGATATATTGAATTTCTTTCCGCAAATTACAGTCCTCGGAGACAATGAGGAACGTACGTTTTCAGAATGGATTTTATATAATACTGAATAAACACCTACGTGTAGAAGTTCTCCGCTCCTGAATGTAATTAAAAAGATTTAATAATGTATGAATATGTTTTGGAAAACATTAATATTTATTAGTTGTTCCAAAAACTCACCAAACCGAAAATTTCATATTAGGTGCAATGTGATATATTGAATTTCTTTCCGCAAATTACAGTCCTCGGAGACAATGAGGAACGTACGTTTTCAGAATGGATTTTATATAATACTGAATAAACACCTACGTGTAGAAGTTCTCCGCTCCTGAATGTAATTAAAAAGATTTAATAATGTATGAATATGTTTTGGAAAACATTAATATTTATTAGTTGTTCCAAAAACTCACCAAACCGAGGATATTTGATTGCGGATGACTTTCTCTCAGCCTTTAGCTGATCAATTATTTGATAAACTGCCGGGCATTATGTTAAATCAAAACTACAGTTACTGTGAGCACTAGGCTCACTAAATGAACCCCCACCACCCATACAGTTATAAGGACAAAGTCTATGTTCTCTTCTAGGAGACACGAAATAAAGTATCAGATCAAAAAGTAAAAGCATTATGTCATAAAGAATCTGTGAAAGTATCACTAAATTTTATTCTTTGTTATGGAGGAGTTGCAGATGAGATGAATACCCTTCAATATTATAGAATGGCAGACTCCATGTTTGGTATGGGAAACCCGAAATATTTGTCCGATCAAAAAGTAAATTACTAGTAGAAGGTGCACAATGGCATTTTGTAACAAAAATTGTTGAAAGTCTCATCAAAACTGATTCATTTGTATAGGAGGCTTTGCGGATAAGATATGGGTATACTAGTGCCCAAAGCGTAAAAGACGTACGGACAGTCAGACAGACAGACAGACGGATATCCCGACCATTATATACCCTCCCACTGTTCAACTGGGATATAACTAGATATAAATGATACCCCGGCCTCACATATGGTTATAATGGCAAAGTCTATGTTTTTCTGTGGGAGACCCGAAATAAGTGTCAGATCGAAAAGTAAAATAGAAGGTGCACAATGGCATTATGTAACTAAAGGTACTGTGAGCAATGATCTCACTAAATGATACCCCCGCCTCCCATTTAGATATAAGGCAGTGTCCAGTGTTTTGCTATGGGAAACCCAAAATATGTGTCGGATCAAAAAGTAAAATAGGAGTTGAACAGTGGCATTATATAACTAGAGGTACTGTGAGCAATGAGCTCACTAAATGATACCCCCGCCTTCCATATGAATAAATTGGCAGTTTCTATGTTTTGCTATGGGAAACAGATGAACGGACGGACATCCTGATTACTATATTCCCTCCCGCTTTCCAAGCGGGGGTATAATAAAGAATCTTCGAAAGTATCATGATTTTTTTTCAGTGGTTTAGGAGGTATTGCGGATAAGTGATAAGTTCCCCTCATTATTATAGAAAACTGGAAAACCCAAAATATGTGTCCGATTAAAGAGTAAAAAGTAGCTGCACAATGGCAATATATAACAAAGATTCTTTGAAAGTCTCATTCGATTTCATTCAGACGTAAAAGAGGTGATGCGAATAAAAGATAGGCACACAAAAGCGTAACAGATACTGACAACACGATCACTATACAGCATATAAAACATATAAAGTAGGAACCGACAACCCCCAATAAAAACGCCAATGCTTACTTACTGTTGTGCCCGTTCAATAATAGCATTTGGTCACCTACTTATAATCCCACACACTTGAAAAGCGGGAGGGTAC
Organism: Saccostrea cuccullata; assembly: GCF_032062105.1. Lineage (NCBI taxonomy): Eukaryota > Metazoa > Mollusca > Bivalvia > Ostreida > Ostreidae > Saccostrea > Saccostrea cuccullata. The sequence goes on from NW_026933440.1 coordinate 53,183, forward strand.
TGTAATCGGGATGTCCGTTCGTTCGTCTATCTGTTACGCTTTTTCACAGATTCTTTTTACATACTGCCATTGTAACCTCATATTTTATTTTTTGATCAGCAAAAAATTTTGATTTTACTACCATTCTTTCTATAATATTGAATGGTTCCCATCTTTTATCCGCAACTATGATTGATTGATTGAATATCGTTTAACGCCGAGTCGGCAATTTTTCAGCCATGTTTCGGCGGACCTATCCGCAACTATTCTACACTGAAACAAACTTCTAAGTGTTCACCTAACACTTTTTAAATTTTAAAGAACAAATGCATACAATAAATAATTTCTTTAATTCATGGTCACTGATGCATATCTAAGTTCTATGTTGCGTAAATTTCATGTATGTATCTCGTCAGAATTTTAAGCAAAGTAATGAGCAATGTTGTTTCTTCCAACACGGGATTTATTATCTGCCATTCTTTGAAAGGGGTATGGGGGTGGGACTCTTTAAGGAAAATATAATCTCCGGCTGAAATTGTTTAATTCCTTCGGGAACTCTTTGTGTCCTTTCTAGGCGGTAGGGAATGATGTCGTTCCATTGTCGGTTTTAAAAGAGTATTTAAAAAAAATGATTTATTATAAAGCTTAAATTGTCAAGTGGCTATTGACATTATAATTGAAACAGCACAATTTTGATTTTTAATGGGTTTTAACTAAGAAAAATATATTTTACCTCATGTTCAAGGCACCAAAAACATACAATGGACACAGTTCTGTGATAGTACATATAAATTCTACTTATATGAATAACTGATACAAGTTGATTTATGAATACAGCATATTCTACTACGGTTATTGCCGAGATTAAAGGAATGCCGCGGACATTATTCTCCAATAAATCACAAACGTCATCAAAACATTTTCAGATTAGAAACACGTATCAAACCTGTGCAGTTGAAATATATATTTGACTTAGATTGAAATACTTATTAGACCACATCGATGTGTCGTCTTTCGCAGTCTAAACACGTGTATATTTCATAAAGTAGCTGATGAATGTCGGTTTTTATAGCTAAACGGGGCTGTTCCACAAAACCTCCTACGTCATTTTTAAACTCGGCGATTTTAGTGGTAAAGCAGTAAAATAGAAAATTGATTTTGTTATTGTACATTCATAAAAATTAATCAATACATGTTATAAACATTTTAATGTGGCGAATGCTCAAATCGTTTGCATTCCATGCACAGGTAAACAAACAAATTTACATTCTGGTGCTAAATAGAACAGCATAATCGCAAAAAGGTGACCTAATACGATACGTTTCTCTTTGGAGAAACGATCAGTCGTATTTTAGAACCGATAGCAGAATAGAAATGACGTCCTTGTTGTCGTGAATGATGCAGAATAACCTCCTCAGTCTCGAAATGTTGTTTGAAATATAAGTCTCATCTAACTTTAATCTTTCAAACAACATTTCTCGACCTCAGAGGTTATTCTGCAACATTCACAAAAACACAGACTTTATTTCTTAAGTATATTGGATGTAGGCAAAAAATTTCTTGAGAGAATATAAATAACATTCATGGAAACAAGTCTTATTTCTGCATCTTTTTATCCTTTTTCCTCTTTTCTGTCATTCTTGGAAGGTCCAGTGACTCCTCATTCTAAAAAAAAAAATCAGTAAAAAGTTAACAGCTGAAATGTACAAATTTTTGTCGATTCTTTTGTACACCTGAATTGTACCGAAATTGCATTTTTTAAATCTAATCTACATTGTACCTCTTATGTAGGGTCTTTTAGGATAAGACATAAGGACCGTTAGATCTGGATTTATTTATTTGAAATTAGTAGTAAAAAGTTTTTTTAAATTTTATTTTGATTTATATTTTACATTTTGAAAATACCCCTACCCATTAAAAAAATTATTATGTTATCATACTATAAATTCAAATATTGAAATAAAGATTGTTTTAGATGTTAGTGTATATGTGTTGTTTAAAAAAATCCTGTAAAAACAAGATTAGACTTCTAAAATTCATTCCTCCCCAGGTTCCCATCTATTAATAAAATGAAAAGAGGGTTGTGTTAACTACATTTCACTAAGAAAAAATATTTAGGTTTCTCCTAACCTCAATAAGATTTTGTCACCATGAAACATGCTAAAAAAAGCTTGTAAATTCTTAACTAATAAAAAAGGAAAATATAAGTGACTAATGATTAGAAACATTACTTTCTAAATTTAATTACTTCACACAGTACTGCTCTGAACTTTGTCAATAACATCTCCACTTTAAGTTTACCATTTAGCATATTAAAATTAATATCGAAATTTCATTTGAAAAAAAAAGTTTTATGTGCTAAAGTTTATTTTTTAAAAATTCATATTATAATACTTTCAAATACTAAAGGTATATTTAATTCATGTACATGTAGTTATAAGCTTTGTTTAAAGCAAAATTGCATTAAATTTATTGTCGTCCTGTACAATATTGATTTCTTAAATAATCCTATATATTTGATTGTACAAAAGTCTTTCTTCTGAAACAGTTTAGTACTTAATTTTAGTCTAATTGACCATAGAGGTTTCAATTACATAAATATTTATCATAATAACACATTTTAATAGGTAAATAAAATTTTCAAAAATGCAGCTCATATTGCTTTAACAATAAAAGCAACGAGTCACAATCATATAATAAAAGGGACTTTTATTTCTCTTTCGTGTTACCTACAAAAGAAAGGAAGGGATTTTAATATAATGAAAAAGTTCTCTCAATATATACTCACCAGGCCAGTTTTCTACTCTGTAAATTGCAAATGTGAGAATAAAACTATAAACTTCTTATCTACGACCTCCTAAATCCAGCAAGATTTTAAATATAACCAAAACCAAACCAAGAAGCTTTAGAAATACATCTTAAATATTGATTTCATTGTGCATTATCGATTGAACAAATGTTTTTGTTACGTAATTTCAGTATTATCCTAAGTGGGTCGTGATATGAACAAACGAACCTTCACTACCTGAGAATGCCTCCATTTCTAATGATGGCTTTGCTATTCTTGAAAAGTTTTTACCTAAATAGTCCTAGGTAAAATTTCATCCCCCTTATGCGGATCAACCCCAGGGGTCAAGATTTGAACAAACTTGAATCTACAGAACCTAAGCATGTTTGCTTTTTAGCCGAAGGCTCAAGTAAGCTTTTCTGATCAAAATTTGTCCGTTGTCTGTCGTTGTTGTCAACGTAAACTTTTCATATTTTTATCTTCTTAAGAACCAGTGGGCCAATTTCAACCAAACTTGCCATAAAATATCCTCTGGTAAAGGGGATTCAAGTTTGTTCAAATGAAGAGGAAAGCCCTCTTCCAAGAGGGAGATAATAATGAATTAATAACAAATTAATGATATCTTTTAGAAAT
>NW_026933441.1:0-5632 GCF_032062105.1 Saccostrea cuccullata
AATGTGTGAAGAAACTCTTTGAGACTTCCTACCAGAAATGTCCCTTATGCCGATTCAGTGGAAATTAAAATCATTTTTGTATTTTTCATTGTGAATAAAATTGTTGTGTTCTTGTTATTGTGTGTTATTGTTTTTTCAGTTGTTCTTTGTCTTTCAGTAAAACCAGTTTGAACTGGTTTAGGCTAGGCTGAGCTTTAGACTGTGAATGAATGCGTGGTAGCAACGTTGTGAATCGTAATAGCAGCGTATAGTAAAAAACTATATACAGTGTAAACACAATGAAAGCGGGCCCCTGTATTTAAGGGAAATAGGTTAGGGTTAAAAGGGGTTAGGGATAGAGGCCTAAGGGGAAATTAGGGATAGTTAGGGTTAGGGGATAGGGTTAAGGGAAATTAGGGTTAGTTTCACTTTTGTTTCTTGGTAATGAGGATTTCAAAAAATGAAGCTAGACTGTGAATGAATGCGTGACGTCATAATGACATTCTTGAAATGTTTTGCACACGGCCCCAAAGTATTATACCTGTATAGTTAACATAAACAAAACGTAGTACCAACGTATAGTGTATAATGTAAACACAGTATAAACACACCCCGTATTTAGGGGATAGGATAGGTTAGGGCTAAAAGGGGATAGGGTTAGAGGGCTAAGGGGGGATAGGGTTAGTTAGGACTAGGGGGTTAGGGTTAGTTAGGGTTAGGGGGTTAGAGTTAGGGTTAGGGCTGTACTGAGTTGACCCACCTATCCCCAGGGGGGACTGTACTGAGTTGACCCACCTATTCCCAGAGGGGGGACTGTACTGAGTTGACCCCCCCTATGCCCCCAAACCTGCACTCATTTGAACCGGCTATCCCCCAGCCAATCAGAATCCAGTATTTTTGACCTCATTTGCATGAAAAGTGCACTCAGTTGACCGACCCGGCGGGACGGTTTATACTACTGTGGTGCTAGCCGCAGCTATTTACATCATAAAATGCCTGCTGAAGAAGATGGGACTTCAAAACAGCATCCAGACGACAATTGTACCACGTGACGTAAAAGAGTCTGCGTACGAAACTGAAGAAAGGAATGATGTGTACCAGGAAGTTACTGATCGGCAATACACGATACCAGTGGTCGTAGAACAGGTTAATGAAGCTGGCAGTGAACGTGCGCAGTTGCCAACATCTCAAACGGAAGGAAAGAGTGTGAAGTCTTATGAATCTGATGGATATTTAATACCACTAGAAACCCTCAAAACGCCATGAATTGTATTTAAACTGTATTGCAAATATGAGAGGAGCCCCTCACTGTACTTTTAAAAATGTTTCACAGTTAGCTGTTATAAATCTTTTATAATCAAAGATTAGCAGTAAAATTTTATATACATTGTAATGATCGGTCTATGTAATTTTACTTTTGCCTTCAAATGTCCTTCAAACTGAATAGTTGATTGCGTATATTGTTTTACGTCCCATTCAAAATTTTTCACTAATAGAAACATTACCATATGCATGTATAAGGCCTTTACTCGGCACGCAGAGCAAGGGGGGTTTTTATCGTGACATTGTCTAGCATGACTAGGGGCACTTTTTAAAGGTCTCTCCGAAAGACTTTGAACATTTTGTTCAACCTGTGCCGAACAGGGGGTGAAGGAACATTTGCTACATGTGCCTTTTTTTATCACTTTGGTAGTGCGGCCACGATTTAAACACATGATCACGGCGCAAGCGCTTCCCGCTACCCCACCTTTAACCGAGGAGAAACACAATTTTAGATTGTAGTATTTTATAGGCATGTGACTTTTTAAAAGTAATTTTGATTTTTTAAAAATATTTTATAAAAGATGTTACCTTTCGATGTTACCAATGTTAAAATTTATCAAATATGTTCATCTACAGGCACTTCCCCTTTATAACAAAGGAAGTGGGGCTTAAGGCAGGAAAAGTGACTCATAAAAAGAATTAAAAAATATCATTTATACATTTTTTTCAAAACATAGCCAATGAATGTGTTGTAGGTAATGTAAAAGGGGAAATATTCAGTTAAATATGTTTGATTTTATTTGAATATGCACCTGAATATACCGTAGGAGTAAAATGATGAAAAAATGACTCTTTTATAGCCGTGTTTCATTAATTTCGTTGTTTCTGGGTCTTTTTCCCTGAATTTTAAATGTTTTATCGGTGTATTTTTAACCGTAAAATTTATTCCAGTTGTTCAAAAAATGGAGGCACCCCAAAAAACCAAAATCTAAACTTTTCCATTCATTTTCTGGTAGAAATTGACAAAGTCCAATTGTATAAGGCTTTGGCTTTAAATAATGTTTAAATACTGGATGCGTTGTGTCCCGCGGAGCTACATTGGTTTGTCGCTGGATTCAAGCTATATCGAAGCAGCATTTTAGGTTCGAATACAGTGATTTTATATATATATATATATATATATATATATATATATATATATATATATATATATATATATATATATATATATATATATATATATTAATCTTTTTTCTTTTAATTTTTGAATTGGTACTGAAAGAAATACTCTTTGAATAAAGTTACTAATTATGTTTCATAAATTATTTTACATTGATTGTTTTATTTTTCAATGCGTTCACATTTTGTTCATTTATAGTGCTAACGTTCCCAAATAGAGATAAACATACATGAACTTGCAACTACAAAGTTACACCTGATGAAAAAATATTGAATATATTAAAAAAAAAAAACTAGAAACTTCGATCGCACTGTTACATTCAATATTTTCAGTGCATTTAAAAACTGAGCACAAAAATTAGTTTGCGTTAATTATATATCATTCTCCTTTGAATATCCAGCATATTAATTATCTCGCATCAACATTTTAAATTGAAAAACAAATTATCTACAAATTGATAAACATAAGGCAGAAATCCATTCCCGTGAAGTTTCTAGGTTCATTGTATAAGATATGTTTTACTACATGGTGCTTGGACATTTTAATCTGAATTGTTTCGTGTCAATGATTCCTGCCGACTGCCCATCTAGTGCGCCCACTTTCTTTCCAAATTATTAAATTATATTCTAGAAATGTTACAAATAAATTGAACTGTTAAAAACATCATGAGCTCGTTATTTGTCATAACCAAATATACACCCAGGAAGGGTTCATTTTATTTTTAAATGAAAAAAAAAATATGTGGTGTATCTGTGTATTATCATGTTTAACATTCTATTGGTAATGAACATGTAATTAACATTCATAAGTAATGATTTCACACTATTAGCAGTCCTTTTTTGTATTTATTTGAAGCAAAATTTGTTCGAAATATTATACCTGAAAAGAAGAACTTAACAACAATTCTTATTGCGGCCTTCAACTCATCATTTATACATCGATGACGTCATATAGACAAACAAATATTATTCATACGTCGAGTCGGTGCTTAAAATTTTTAAGCCAATAAAATTTTTTTTCAGTTAAAAATCTATAAAAATCCGATATAATGTATCAATCGGAGAAGGAAAAACAAACGCAGACTTCCAAAACATCACAGGTGGGATCAGGTGCCATGGAGTAGTGAGCATCCCCTGCCGACCAGTCACTCCCGCCGTGTGTTCCTTGTCATGTCAGATCGAGAAATAACGGGAAAATCCATAGTCAATTCAGTGTATAAATAATAATGACCAACAATTAGTATGAAAAACGTTCAATCAGCATTTTACTCAATGATAAATTGTATTTCCAGCTGACAAGGTCATTGTATCGACCATAGAACTTACGAAATTACGACATTAAATGAGACTGCTGATATTCTTGTTTCAACAACTTGTATGTCAATAATTTACCTCGTATTAGAAATTGTTCGTACGTAGAGCATGCTTTTGCGTATCCAATCAATTGAGATATACACTGCATATCCGTGTGATGAAGGTATACTGCTGCATAAGTAATGGAAGTTAACGATAGAAAAGTTTAAGTCATCACCTTTATCATAAAGCTTGGATGTTAGATTACCATTAACGTATTTTTCTAGTAAAATATCCAAATATGAAACAGATGTGTCAACTCTGTGGTATCTTTTATATCAAGCTCACCAATATCGTATCAACATAAGAATGTAAATTACAATTGTTAATTGACAATATGTCGTCGATATATATCTAAATGTGGAGTTAAATGCCACAGCAAGTGTTTTCTTTTTTCACGCACAAGATTTTGCACATGGAAACCCAAATAGGTCTGCTAATAACGGGCGCAACTGGAAGTCTGGAACCCATGGGAATTCAAATACTGTAAAGGAGGGAAAATAACTCGCGGTGTTAATATTCGCTATATTCACTGTGTTGATAAATCCGTGAATTTAAGAAACAGTGAATAAATAGGTAAGTAGATTGTTGGAAGACATACTCTCCAAAAACAATGTAAATAACTGTCAGTCAGAAATTAAGCATCTTTATTATATCAACTGTTTTTGTGTGTACAATCAAAATTTTTTCTGCAAAATAATTTGCACATGACCAATGACAAGATACATAAATTAACGTGTTCCATTTTTATTGAAAAAGCCACTGTCAATGATTTCGAAAAGCCTGGAATTTAATTTATCAGGGGGAAGGCTTGTGTATAAAGTTGAAAAGTCGTAAGTTTTTAAGCTGTTTGATTTTTGGTGAAATCTTGTGATTTTAAATTATCCACAAGTTCCTTGGAATTTTTAAGTTGTACATGTATCAATATCTCATTCACACAACTTCTTGAATATATTGTTACACAGTACTATTGAAGTTTCTGCTTCACTACTGTTAATAACGAAGTGAGGTGTAAAGAAAGATGCTTGGTTTAATATTTACTGGAACCCGCTATGTATCTCTGTTTGTAAGGATTCTTATGAAGTTTCGGAATCCAATACACTGTATATGTATAAGTATTTGGTAGTTCAAATTCATTGTGGTTCTTCGGGATATCAAAAATATTCAAAACTGACATATGATTTTGAAGAATTTTTTCCTTGGAAAGGTAACTATGAGTATAAGTATGAAAGTATAAAAGAACTTCATACAAGATCAAACCGTATCATTTTAATATTATTATATTTTTATGAGTTCACCCTAACAAAAATACTGTAGTGAACTATATAGCTAACTATAGTTTACACTTATATTTAACTAAAGTATACATGTAGAAGTAAAAACTCTAGAATGTTGATTTTACTAAACTTTCACAGAATCTTTATTATATATTGCCATTGTTCACCTTCTATTTTACTTTTTGATCCGACACATATTTTGGGTTTTCCGGTGTAAAGACGAATAATACCCCCATCGAATAATGACGGGGGTCATTTTTGACAGCGAAAAATGACCCCCGGTCATTATTCGACGTAGAAAAATGACCCTTTTGCCCGTAGAAAAAGTGTCACTTCACTAAAAATTTGCAGAACCCACGTGAAGAAAATACCCCCGTAGAAAAAGACCCCCTGTAGATTAAAGCTAAAATTTTAGGGGGCAAAAAAAAATAGGAAAAAGAAGCATATTGGCCAAATGCTCACCTGAGCTTGGGAATAAACTGATGATATTATTAAAAACATTATAAATTTGTATATTTTAAGGTAAATGCAATGATTCAGAATCTAAAGGAGTAAAAGATTTTTTAAGTCTTAAGGGTTAG
>NW_026933442.1:0-5693 GCF_032062105.1 Saccostrea cuccullata
TTTATTTTTTTTAAGGCATTCCAAATGGAAACCTTATTCGGAAAGGTTGAACTTTGAACACGTTTAATTTTGCAAAATACTCGTTAACTTTTTTGGGGGAAAAAATAAAGGATAAATTACAAGCGAAATCAATTTTTTTTGGTTAGGCTTTTAAAATAATTTGTAGATGTAATCCACAAATTATTTTCTATAAAATTTACAATATTGCTTTATTTATACTACTAATAAATCTTTCGAAACGTAATTTAAGGGGAAAAAAATCTTCGTACATGGGTTATCCATCGAAGTTCGTTGAAAATATTGATAATTAATGAAACACATTAATAAATACGAGGGTCATTAAAAAAGTTCGTAGACTTTTGTTATAACTTTTGACAACAACATTTAAATATATTTGATAATTGTACAAATTTAAAAAAAATTAACACAGCAAAAATGTAGTCATTCGTGGGTTAAAACTAGTTATCTACTAATAATACAATTTTTAATATTTAAAGTATTGCTTTAATAAATAGCACTTAAACAGATTAAAATTGGGATTTTCAAATTTAGTAATTTTCTATTTCTTAAGATGCTAAACTTTATTATAATACATTGCTTCGTTAAAACGATATCAATTTCTAAAGGCAGTAGACTTCACTAAAAAAAATAAAAACATATAAAACAACGACGCAAGAGGACGTCACGGAGCAGCAAGTAGCGATAAAATTTGTTTTGTTTTGTATTTGGGAAACCTTTAAAACAAACTCTAAATACTTAAGGAATCAGAAAATTGATTTACAAAATGAACCATGTAATTGTTTATAGTAGAAAAGTTGAGTGAATGGTCTCTCAAACCCAGGTTATAGTTTAAAATTTTGTCAAGAGAGAAAGTAACGTAAAAAACGTGATGTGTGATTCACTTTTTGTGAACTTGTGAAAGCAAAGTTACGTGGAAAAGAATTTGAAAAAGACAATCTAACTTGTGCTACTCAATTTATTGTTAACAATCTAGGTGTCAAGTGTTATAAATATGATTTTATAATGGGGGGGGCTCTACAAACCAAGTATGAAATGAAAAGGTAAAATCGTTTTAGAAACTTGCTCGACTTTTTTTGACGTCACAGTGTTGTAAACCGTGTTCCTGGTGACAAATTAAAACATGTTGCTTTGAAAATTTTTAACATGAGTTCCATTTAATCAAAAGGAATTAAATTTACACGCCGACAAAATAAATGTTTTTATATGAAAACTTAAATCAAGTTTCGTAAACATAATATGAGGATAGAGGACATTTTCTACGTATTTCTTTACCTGTATGTAAACCTTTTATTTCCCCCAAAAAGTTGGGGAACAAATTTTTTTTATCTGTTTCTTATTATTATTATGTTCCCCAAACGAAGTTTGGGAACTTTGTTTTTTTCTGTTTCTTATTAAGGTTTCCGTCTTTAGCGGAAACCTTCTTGTTATTCGTTTGTTTCTTTTTCCCCTGTTTTTCTTATTATTTTTTTTCCCCGATTTTGTGCACGCGATTTCTCGAAAACGGCTCGTTAGATTTTTATGAATCTTTCAGGTCTGATAAACATTTAAAAAATTGATGCATTTTTTTTCATTTTGATGCGTCACTTCCGGGTCGAAAATTTTCGCAATTTTGTGATTTTTAAGGGTATTTTGTCCCTCGCTTTTCTTAAAAATCGCTCATCACAGGAAGTGAAACCTTGTCTGGAAGATAGAACAAATGTAGTTTCATTGTGTTGTTAACTTTCACCGGAAGTACTGCACGTTAACCTCGGGATGTTAAAAAAGCCATATTGACTTTAAATTTTTTTTACATTTTTTTATATCTTTTTACTTTAAATATTTTGTTTAAACGTTAAACAAAAATTGGATGAATTCTAAGATCTTTCAAATGATATCTCAAAAAAAAGGGCTGACCCCTAAAATTGGGGATTAGAGGGGCCAAAAAAATTTTACTTGATATTCGAAAAGTATTGAGAATTTGTAATACTTCAAAAAGCAAAGTTTTTCAAAATGACAAGCTTTATCTAATAAAAAATTTAAAATACACCCGTCGTCACTTCCGGCCAAACCGGAAATATAAAAAGGGATTTTTCCCGTTTTTTCAAGTTTTTTGGTAACATATTCTCTTAGAGCAAAAAAATTTAAATTTTTCCCGTCCTCATCGTCACTTCCGGTTAAACCTGAATAGCAAAAATTCTTTTTTTTCTTTAATTAACATGCTTTAGGGTTTCAAACCATTTCTGGCGTTATTTCTCATTTTTGCTGAAAATAAAAAGCTATTTCCGGTCAAACAGGAGGGAAACCTCTCGTTGCTTTGCAACGAGCTTTCTTAGTTAAGGTCTTCCGTCTTACGGAAGACCTTCTAGTGATTCTATTGTTTCTTATTATTATTATTCTTTTTTCTTCTGACCAAATTTTGTGCAGGCGATTTCTCGTAAACTATTCAGTAGATTTCAATGAAATTTTAAAATTATAGGTCATTATATGAATTTTATATAAAATTGTTCTTGGAATATTTGGTTCCAGTGCCAAGTTATGGGCAATTTCCTGATTTTAAAATGCAATTTTGTCTTCAATGTTCTCGAAAACGGCTCAAGATATTAACTGGAACTTTTAGAGATGATGACCATGAGTTATAGATGTGCAATTTTCCCTTCGTTTGCGTCGCTTTCCGGTCGCTACAGGAAGCAAATTTTAAAATATGCATTTTTTCAACTTTTTTGTTTTTCAATATTTTTCTTTGATATAATTAACTTTAAAAGGGAATACTGGAAAGGCCTAATAAAAAATTTTTTTAAAATTAATAATCAACACACTTTATATTCGCATTTGAAAATCAAAAATTCAAGATGGGGGCTGTTCAGTAAAATCCCCTTTTGGGGCAAGTGGGTCTAAAGGTCCCCCGAGCTTTGGAAAAAAAACTTTCCATAAAGATCAATGACATGTGAAGGATTCATTGGATTGTCACGTCACAATTCGTTGCATTTCTTTTTCAGATTATAGTTTTAATCTGAGGTTTCCTCAAAAGTCTTTGAATTGCTTCTTTTGAATTTTTTAAAAAAAAATGAATTATTAACATAAATTTCTGTTTCCCTTTCCCTTTGGAGATTTTTTTCATGAAACATTAAGTTTTTCATGAATTGTAACTAATCGAAAATCCCTTTGGGAGTACGGATACAAAATTCTTGGAAAATTTTTACCGAATTCACTGCTTTAATGTTACTTGGCTGTATACGATATCATATATGTATTTGTACAATGTGATAAATATACTTTCTAAACTAAAATTCCGGTGTTAAGAACATATATTTCTAAATTTTATTGAAGCTATCACATCCTTTCAAAAATACACATTTCAAAGGAATTGCTTTAAGAACTACTCATGATGTTTGGTGCGAAAAAAAATGTATCGTGACCCGAATTATTTAGTAGACAAATGACAACAGAAGTGCAGTAATAGATAGCATTGGCAAGCCTATATATGGAGTTGCATAATAGAAATTGAATACATATCGAATAAAAGAAAGTAATCAGTATCATTTGTTCATCAGTGATAGATTATCTCTCCTAAAAAATACTCTAAAATCGTAACAAATTTCGATGTAATTCTTGGGCAAAATTTTCAAATTGCCCCCCATTTTATAATTCCACACTGAATTTTAAAAAATGTAATTTTTGTTAGAATCAAAAAAAGCAATTTCGCGATACGCATTTCCAATTTGAAGCGGGTTTCCGAAGGTGTCATGGGTATCAATTTTTCACGCAGGTTCAATCCCCCTTATGTCCGATTTTTTAAAATCACTTTTTATTTGATTTTTCGGTTTTTTTTTTTCAGAATCGGACGGAAACCTTTTCGTTGCTCGCAACGATTTGTTTCTAGTTTTTTATTTTTCTTTTTTTCCTGGGTACTTTTTTGTCCGGGGGTATTTGTAAATATACATCCGACTTGGTAAAACCTTTTTAGGGTCAGTAGGCATGTTTGTAGATTTGCGGAACGAAGGTCATTTTGCGCGCACGGCTTGAAGGCGTCACGTGCAACGCGTGAAATGACCATATAAAGATATAGCCGTAGCTTTTTATTTTTGGGTGAAATGCTTTGAAAATCATAATGTGATGATATATTAGTAGCTAAACAATATGCCATGGTCAAAATGCAAATCTTCGGTGCACTGCTTTTTTGATTGGCTGAAACTAAAGTCTCAATATCTTTTTTTTTTTGACGAAATCCTTTGAAATTTTGAATAGAGCCATGCATTAGGATATCCTACAACTTGAAAATAGCAATTTTCATGAAAACACGTGCATGTACGTGCGCTGCAATCTGATTGGCTTAAATTTTGAATAGCTTTATCTCCCTTGGTTTTCAACCAAAAAGGATGGGATTTGGAACATGATAGATATAAATCTTTTACAAGAAGGTATGGGCCCCTGCACATGTATACACGTGCGTGTAGTGCGCTACAATCTGATTGGCTGAAACTTTAAACGCTATAACTCCCTTGGTTTTTAACCAAAAGGGGGTGGGGTTGAACATAATAATGCATTGGGCTTTCAAGAAGGTATGGTCACCTGCTATGTATGCACGTGCGTGCACGTGAAATGATTAAAACCAAAAATACACTTAAATAGAGATTTTTTTAAAAAATGTTGGATTAAATACTTTAATATTTAGTGTATTAAAAATATAGATTGTGTAGACAAGATGATATGGTCATTACGCACATGCATTACAGGAGGGCCCAAATTTAAAATTTGAATGAACTTGGGAACTTCTTTGGGAAACGTTGATTAAATCTCAAATGCATAGAGTTTGTGTTATTTAAAGAAGCTTGGGGAATATACCCAAAAAGGGGGTTGGGGAGCGTTTGGGGGCATCTGTAACGGGACCCCTTACAATTAGCACTAGTTGTCTATGTTATAAATTTAAAGCATTTCATCATAAAACAAAAAAGATATTAAGATTTTTGTTTCAGCCAATCAGAGCAAAGCGAACGTGCATGCGCGTGAGTTCATGCAAATTTACCAGGTATCTTTTCTACACAACTTATATATCTTTATATAATAGTTTCAAAACATTTTATCAAAAAATATAAAAGTTACAACCATATTAAATATATCAGTCAGTTTCTCTTGCACGCGCCCGCCGTGCATGCGAATGCGCGCAAAAAAAACCTTCGCGGGGCTCCACAACATGCCTACTAACCCTAAAAAGGTTATAACTTATTTGGTGAACAGTTTCTGAAAACTTCCGGAAAAAAAATCCGGAGAAGAAATAAAAGAAAAAAAATAAAATAATAACTAGAGCCGAGCTCGTTGCAAAACAACGAGTAGGTTTGTTGGGTTTACCGGAAGTGCCGGAAGTGACGTCAACAAAGGAAAGCAATGAGCTAAGTCCCTCCAGTGCTTTTTAAATTTTAATTTTGCAGGAAAACCTTAAAAAAATAACCTGTTTTGGCACTTCCTTTTTTCTTTTGGGAAATGATGACGACGGATGAAAAATTAATTTTTGTGCTCCCCGTACAGAAATTTCCTAACAGCTGGTCAAGAAAGGCAAAAATATGCGTTTTTCGACTACTTCCGGTTTTGCCGGAAGTGACGTGCCGGACGAATTTTACATTAGTAGATTAAACCTGACATTTTGAACAATTTTGCTTATTTGATGTATTACAAATTCTCAATACTTTTTGAGATAT
>NW_026933443.1:0-5625 GCF_032062105.1 Saccostrea cuccullata
GAAGTAAGAAATATACCTGGTTCTCTTAATTTTTTATTCACTTTGAAAAAGCATTTGATACCATTTCATGGAACTTCATAAATCAAACCTTTGTTTCTTCAATTTTGGTCAGTCAAGTCCTGTGTCATTCAAAATTGAATTGTGTCTCAGTATTTTTACCCTGAAAGGGGTTGTAGACACGGTGATATATTTCACCATACCTTTTTTTACTTTGTGCAGAGATTTTAGGTATTTTAAATTGAAAAAATAAGGATATTAAAGGTATAACTATTGATGGTGAAAAATACAAGTTGTCCCAATAAGCAGATGAAACATCTTTATTTCTTTTGGCTCTTCAAGCTCATTGGATGAATTACAAGAGTTTAGATTATTTTGCATCAATCTGGGTCTAAAATTAAATTTTTCTAAAACTAAATTATCTAATTGGAAGTAAAAAATTCAAAAGATGTATTTCATCACTCAAGATGGAATTTTGATCCAGTATACATCCTTTGATTTACTAGGTGTAAAGTTTTATGTTGATTTACATGAGATGGTAATTTAATTACAATTAAAAATTGAAGAAATTAAAAAAAACCATGTCACAATGGAAAGCTTTTAAACTTATCCTTTTGGAAAGACTACTGTAATAAAAACATTACTAACTAGTGCTAATTGTAAGGGGAAACCCGTTACAGATGTTCCCCAAACGCTCCCCAACTCCCTTTTAGTGCCATATTACCTGTAAATTTCATTAAATAAGATAAACTCTGTGAATTTTTTTACTTTAACGTTTTCCCAGAAGGATACCAATTATATCAAATTTTAGCATTGCAGGCGTGCGATGTGAATGTTTGTGCGTTATGACGATAACATAATGTCTCCTTATCTATATACTTTAATATACTATATATTAAAGCATTTAGTCCAAAAGTATTAAAAATCACTCATTCAAGTGTATTTTTAATTTCACTCGTTCCAAATGCACGCACGTGTGTGCACGTGCATGATGACCATACCTTCTTATAGGAGTCCCTTATATCTATCTATGTTCTAAATCCAATCGTGTTTGGTTGAAAACCAAGGAGTATAGCTATTTCAAGTTTCAGCCATCAGATTGCAGCACACGTGCATGCGCGTGATTTCATGAATATTTTTTCTATATAGTATTGTAGGATATCTAATGCATGACTATGTTTTAAATTTCAAAGCATTTCGTCAAAAAAATAAAGGAGATATAGCCATTTAAAGTTTCAGCCAATCAGATTGCAGCACACGTGCATGCGCGTTATTTGATGAAAATTCTTATATATCATATTGTAGGATATCCTAATGCAAGACTATGTTTGAAATTTCAAAGGGTTTCGTCAAAAAACAAAAGAGATATTAAGATTTTAGTTTCAGCCAATCAGAGCAAAGCGCACGTGCACGCGCGTGAGTTCGTGCTAATTTGACAGTGTCATTATATTAACATTATTAATATATCCTCATGCAATGAGTTTCAAAGCGTTTCATAAAAAATGTAAAAGTTATAGCTTTTTAAATATATCGTCATTTCACTCACTTAGCTCCCGCATGTGCATGCGTATGAGCGCAAAATGACTTCGTTCAGCACACCTACACAACACACCTATTAACCCTAAAAAGGTTTTAACTTAGTTGGGTGAACAGTTTCTGAGAACACTCCCGGACAAAAAAGTACCGAGAAGAAATAAGAAGAAAAAAGAATGATAATAGAGCAAAGCTCGTTGCAAAGCAACGAGTAGGTCTTCCGTCCTGTTTAGACCGGAAGTGACGTCAACAAAAGAAAGCAATGAGCTAAGTTATTCCAGTGACTTTTAATTTCAATTTTGCGTCAAAACCATCAAAATAAGCTATTTTTAGCTACTTCCGGTTTGACCAAAGAGAAGTGTCGGACGGAAAATTAAGTTTTTTGTTCCAGTGACATATGTTACCCCAAAAAATTGTAAGAAAGGCAAAAAATACGTATTTTGACACTTCCAATTTGACCGGAAGTGACGTCGTCGGACGAATTTTGACGATCTCAATAGATTAAGCTTGACATTTTGAACAACTTTGCTTCTTTGATGTATAACAAATTTTCATTACTTTTTGAGAGATGGAGAAAAAACTTTTCCCCCCGATGCTTTTTTTTGGGGCCAGCCCCTTTTTTGAGATATCATTTGAAAGATCTTGGAATTCTGAAAATTTTGTGTATATGTTTCTTCAAAATTTAACAAGTAAAAAGAAACGAGAAATGCTAGAAATATTGAAACTCTCAATATGACTTTTTTAGACCATACCGAGCGTTCATGTGCAGTATTTCCGGTGGAAGTTAACTACGTTAGGCAAATCTCATATTTTTCTATCATCGCTGAAAGTTTCAAC
This sequence comes from Saccostrea cuccullata, assembly GCF_032062105.1. NCBI lineage: Eukaryota > Metazoa > Mollusca > Bivalvia > Ostreida > Ostreidae > Saccostrea > Saccostrea cuccullata. The sequence goes on from NW_026933443.1 coordinate 2,368, forward strand.
TTCCTGTGATAAATGCTTTTCTTAGAAACCCCCGGACAAAATTACCCTCTAAAACCACGAAATCTAAAATTTCCCACCGGAATACTCATAAAATGAATTTTTTCTGTTTTTAAAATTTTCACTGTCCTGAAAGTTTCAAAAATTTAGGGGCCGTTTTGGGAAATCGCGTGCACAAAATCGGTGGGAAAAAAAAACAATAATAACTAGATCATCTCGTTGCAGAACGAGGGGGCTTCCGTCCGCTTGTTGATAAGATAAATAAGATTTTGATTGAAATTTACGTTCTAAATTAATGATTTTGATAATTGTAAAAAGACATTGAAGATTAAAGACTTTAAAAAATCGACTTTTGGCCCCTCACAGCCAAAAACTTAGGGGTGGCCTTTTCTTTTCTTCATATCATCTTAAAGCTCTCAGGATTATGATCACTTTTAGTTCAACAACTTTCAGAGATTCTTTTTCGTTTTTAGTTATTTTCAAAGAAAATTTTTGGCCGCCCCTTTAACTCCTTAATGGGGATGTTTAGGAAAAAGAAAGGTTGCATATTTTCAGAACATTATTTTAAAAATCTTTTGTTCAATATTACTTATCAAAATATTTCTCACTTTCAGATATAAAATGTCAAAGATTGACTTATGGCCCCTAAATTGTACCATATGACATTAAAATCATAATATATGGCTGTAAACGGCTAGATAAATATCATTGCTTCAGTGATGTCTCAAAATATTAACTGCTAAAGAGCTATTGATTGAAGACTTTTGGCCCCCTTTTTCACCTAATTTGTGTGCCCCGACCCATTTTTTGACTTCATCTCAAGCTCTCAGGATTTTGAACACTTTTTTTCCAACAACTTTGGATTCCTTTTCGTTTTCGAGTTATTTGCAAAAGAAATATTTAGGGGCCAACCCTTTACTCCTTAATGGGGACGTTTAGCGAAAAATGAAAGGTTGTATATTTTAAGAACATTACTTTGAAATCTTTTTTTCAATATTTCTTATCAAAAAATTTCCCACTTTTGAGATATTAAAAATGAAGATTTAGCATTTTAGCCCCTTGTGGCCCCTAATTATGTAACAAAGACATAAAAAATAATATACAGTTGTAGATTTTTAGATAAATATGTATGCTTCAGTAATTTATAACAAAATATTGACCCTTAAAGAGTTATAAAAAAAAAACTTTTAGCCCCTTTTTGGCCCCCTAATGTGATGAGTCAGCAATTTTTCATATATCATATTAAGGATCTTGTATTTCACAAATTTTTTTCAGTATGTTTTAACAAAATAATTATACTTTAAAAGATATGATGCAAAATGTCTTTAAAAATGAGTAATGTTGGTCCTAAATTGCCCCTATCAGCTTCCATCGGCACTTTCCGGAAAAAATTATGACCCAGGTGCAAGATGGCAACATGTCCTCTATCATCCCTGAAGAAAATCAGCTTTCTAGCTTAGCCGTTTTTGGTAACTGGAAAGGGGGCCTTTTAAATTTCGATCAAAGGGCGATAACTCTCAACTGAAAAGGAATTTCCCAAAAAGGACTTGCCGGAATTAATTTCAGATGTCAATGCATCAACCATGAAAATTCGGAAAAATCGGTCGAGCCATTCCGAGAAATCCTCTGCACAAATTTTGTAAGAAGAAAAAAAAAAAACTAGATACGATCTCTTTCGGGAAGAGTTCCCGTAATTCTTGATGAGATCAGAAAAGATTTTGATTAAATTTTCATTCTAAAATAATGATTTTCCATTAGCGATGGCAATTGTAACCGGTTAATCGATTAATCGGTCGGAACGATGCTAATCGGTTAGAAAATCAGTAATCGGTTAGTCGGAAAAAAAAAAATTATGAAAATTTGAACGCAGTTTTTATCAAGTTTTTTGAAAAAAAACGGCTGCATAAAGTTTAAATTAATGTTTAAACACAAACTATCATAATAAAAATGATTTGGAGGTAATTACGTAATTATGGCTCTTCAGAAGGAAATCGGGGGCTTTGATCAGTTTGTAAAGTGTTAATTACTTTTTTTTTAAAAATCATACCTGTTCCCCGTTCCTGTGATGTTTAATGATGTAAAAACATCACCGTTAACCCTTTTAAATATATGTTTTATTTTGCCGTTTTTTTTAAATTAAAAAATTAAAAAGAACAAAGTTGGGTTTAAACAAAGTTTTGATTATGGTGACAAAGCAGAATAAACTTCTTTGAAAATTATCTATGTTTGATTTCTCAGGCACAATTCTTACTTTTGTGATTTTTTACTCATCTTTTGAATTAAAATAAAATTTTAAATTTTTTAAATAAAATTCCTCATCAAGATTGATAAACAGAATATAACTTCTTACGCATTTTATAGCCACTTTTTTGACCGACACTATAAAAACCGCCGATACGACAAGTCACCGAAAGAAGGGTCACAACACATGGTCACCAAATTTTAAAATGAAATTAAAAAAAAATATTTAGAAAAAGTGCATATAAAAAAACGTTTTTATTCATTGAATTTTAAAAACTTTTTTTTTAAAAAATCAAAACTTCCCCAATTGCCATATATCTTGCTCGATTCCCACAATTGTATGCACTAAAACACAAAAAAAAAAAAGAAAAACATCTTTTTTTTTTAAAAATCTTTGATTATGTTTATCATAATGAATAGATCTACATGTACTTAATACGACATTTAACAATTATTATAAAAACATTGTCCGTGAATTTCTTCTAACCGACAATATTGTCGGTGAATTTTTTTCGGTGATTTTTACTTTTGTCGGTGAGTTGTCTGGCACCGCCTTCTTACATGTATTTTAACCAAATGTCAAAATGTATATCTTGATACGACTAACCGGTTAATGGTAACTTTTGCAGTTAACCGATTAGCAATATTGCAATGATTGCCATCCCTATTTTCCATAATTCATAAAAAGGCAATGAAAATAAATGACTTAAAAAATCCCTTTTTGGGCCCCTTTAGGGGCCTAATATTAGGGATCAACCCTTTTTTTTTCATATCTCTTAACACACTCAGGATTTTGAACACTTTTTTTTAACATCTATTCAGAGATTTTTTTTCGTTAATACTCCTTCTAGGGACGTTAAGCGAAAAATGCAAGTTTCCATATTGTTTAGAACATGATTTTGAACATCTTTTTTTCAATTTACTTATCAAAATATTTCTCACTTTCGAGAAAAAAGCGTCAAAATTTACATTTGGTCCCTTTTGGCCCCTAATTATGTAACATACGATATTAAAATCACA
>NW_026933444.1:0-5654 GCF_032062105.1 Saccostrea cuccullata
ACAGAAAATTTAACAGAATATGGCATTGTTTTTCTTAAATTTTGAAAGGGAAAATTTAATTTACCCCTTGTTTTTCTTTTTTGGCTGCGGGAAAATTAAGTTTGGGGAATTTTCACACCCCAACTTTTGGTTATAATTAAAACCTTTTATTTTTTTTTTTTGGGTTGAAAAAGGAAAAATACACTGCCCTAAATTACATTGTTTTCCCCAAAGAAAAGGTTATTCCCTGTTGCAAAATAAAATGCTGTTTTTAAAAATTTAACTCAGAGTCAGCACAAATTTAAGGAAAAGGGATAAATTTTCAATGCTAAAGTCCCTAATCTGAAAAAAATTGGGTTATGACACGTCAAGCACTTTTAATTAAAACCCATGAAATCCATTTTATTATACTTTACCTGGTTTTTTGCAACATAAAAAATAAAATCAATTTTTTTTTTTTCTTTTTTAAATTTTTTATAAATTATTTCAATTTTTTGTAATGATTGTAATTTTAGTTCTCCCCAGTTATATGTTTAGTGGTTTTTTGAGGGGGGTCCCAAACATAAACCCTTTGACGATTTTTCCATTCGGGCCCTTGGGGAAAGCCCCACAGAAAATTAAAGGACACACAGAAGAGGGGTTATAAACATCGGGGTTTAAATGTAAGTTTTTTAAAACACTTAAATTTCGGGAAATTCCAAAAATTTTTAAAATTGTTATTTATTTTTTTTTGTTACTGTAAGGCTATATCTGTTAAAAAACATTCAAAAAGAAGGAAACAAATTTTCTTTGTTTTTGTGTTTTTTTCCCCCCAAACAAAAATTTTTAAATGAAAAATTTTAAAAAGAAATTAATAAGAATAAAAATGATTTGTAAAAATTTTCTAAAACTTTTTACCCCCCAAAATCACATTGGTGTGTAATGTGTTTTCACCATTGCCAAACTAAATAAAAAATCATAAAAATTTTATTTACCAAAAATGAATTTTTTTGTAATTTTCCCAAAACTCAAAATTTAACCCATTTAAAACTGAAAAAAAATTTTGATAAACCCTTTCACTCAAATTAAAAGTTGTTTTTTAATTGTGTTTTTCAAAAAAAATGAACCGGCAATAAAATTTATTTGCCCCCAAGCCCTTAAATTTTTTTTAAAAGATCAAGAAATTTCCATAAAAATTTCAATTAAATTCATGAAATTTCTTTTTAATTTTTGAGAAACCATCCTTAACCTTTTTTTTTGATCCTCATTTAAAGTTTTTCTAAAAAGACATTTCATTTTTAAATTTTCCAGGAAATCCTTTTTGGAATTTTCCCGTTTTTTTTTAAAATTTGGCCTTTTTTTCCATTTATTTTTTTTTCTTTGGAAAGAGAAAGAAAAAATTTTAAAATTTAATGTCTTTTTCAATTTTATAAATGACACAATATTAAGTGTCCCCCATGATTTTTTTGGGAAAATTTTTGGGGGTTTTATTTTGCCTTGTTTTGCCTCTGTCTGTCTGTTTTTAAAAAACTAAAATCCCCTTAACTTTGATTGGTTGGAGCGGCTTTCAAATGGTCCCTTATTGCTTGTGATAAAACCTTCATTTGAATATAAAAGATTTTGGCGGGGGGAGCCCTTTTCCCTTCCCCAAATTTTTAATTGGTTTTATAACTTCTGAACATTGGGGTACTGGGGCTTTCAGAAATTTTCAGATTTTTAAGTTTTTTATTACGAGCCCTTTTCCTTGGTTTTTTCTTTTGCCCTTTATAATTTAAACCCATTTTTTGAAAATTTAAACCTTTTTTTTTGAAGGGTTGGGTTTTAAAACCACATTTTCCTTTTTTCCAAAAACCTTTTGAATATTCGAAAATTTTTGTCCTTTTGAGTCACTAATTTAATTTAAGGGGCCCCAAAAAAAGGTTGTTGGAATCCCCCCTTTTCCCGGAAAGAAAAGTTTGCCCTTGGGGATTTTACACTTTCCCTTTTCCCCCTGGGGTCCCTGGCTATAGACATGAAAGATATTGTAAAATGTTATGTTTGGGCCCCCTTAACGCATTTGGGAAAACCGGGATTGTTATGGTATCTGGGGTTTTTTTTAAATTTTGGGCTTTGGGTGGGGTTTATTTAAAAAGGGGTTAAAAAAAACAATCTTTTATTATTTTTATTATTTTGACCATGGAGTTTGACCTATTTTTAAAAATTTTTTAATTCCCCACAATTTTAAACCATTTTTAGGAGGGAAAAAGGAGAAGTGAGTAAATATACATGTACATTGAAAATTCAAAATTTTTCCCCCCGATTTTTGAAAATTTTAGCAAGGATTTAATTTGGCATTATTACAAGGGTGTTGAGTCGCTAAAAAAAATTCCCAAAAATTAATTGCATTTTATCTGTAATAGTTTCCCTATAGTGAGCTTTTTAAAATCACAAAAATTTTACATCTCCTAAAAAATTTTTTAAGGGGACAAATTGCAAAATTTTCCTTTGCTAAAATTTAAAACCTTTTTTGGTATATAATAATAAATTATGGCTGGACTAATTTCTGGGTGGTTTTGCTTAACCATTGAGCTACCCAACCGGGGGTAGAAATTTCCTTTTTTTCCCCCCTTTTTAATTTTTCCCCCCCTAAAAAGCAAATTTTCCCTTTTTTTGGGACAAAAAATTAATAATATACTATTTTGTTTTTTTTGACTAAAAAAGGGGTAGGCCCCCCCAGCTTTTATAGGGAAGGAAAATAAACAAATTAACATTTTGAAAATTCATAAATTTCCCATTATTATTGATAAACATATGACTGGATGAAATGATTGGGACCCCTGCTTTCCCTAGTCAGGTGTCTAACCACTCTGCTTTCCTGCCTAGCCCCAGTCAAGCCTAAACCCCCAACAAGTGAAAGGGGCTTTTATATTTTCCCTGTTTTTTTGTAAAAAGGGGGATTTCCCCTTGCTTACTATTTAATAATTTTACTTTTGGATTTGGATATGATCTTTTTTTTTTTTTTTTGAGAAAAAAATTAACCTTGACGATAAAATTTTTTTAAAGGTTGATGCCTGGGCTTTTTCCAGGTTTTCCATTGTCACAAGTCCTTTTAGGGTAAAACATTTTGTTCTTTTGACCTTGGAGTTTTACTTGCATTTAAAATTTTGCCCTTTGGGGGTTTGGGCTGTTAAACCATTTTGTTTTATTATATTTATTCTTTATTCAATGAGAAAGTCATTGTAAATTCATTTTTTGTCCACAAGTTTTTTTTAGTTCCTTGAGATGGTTTTGGACAACCCCCATTATGAATGTGAAGTGATCTCTAAATTTTGCAAAAATTTTTTCCCCTTCCCCCACACGGGAACCAAAAAATAAACCACATTCCATTTTCCCCACACTGATTTCACTTGTTAATTTTTCTCAGTTTTTTGGTGAGATAGCTGTTATATTTATTGATACTAAATAAATTTTAGTATGAAATTTTTTTAAGAGTTTTTTTCATTACTTTTTTTATTATGTGAAATTCAAAAAGGGTTTTTTGTGTGTAAAAACCAATAGAAACTGTGTTTTTGGGTAATTTTTTATCTTTCCAACACTAAAAACCTTTTGTTTTTTAACCCTTATTTTTTATTCAAAAAAAATGACTTGAAAAAACATTAAACAAATTTTATGCTTATTTGTGGGGGGGGGTTTTGAAAATGTTATGAACTTTTTTTTTGCCTTTTTCATATGACAGGGGGGCTTTAACTCTAAAAAATATAAAATTTTTCTAAAACCTTTTTTCATGATAAAATAAATGTGGGGGGGTTATATCTGAAGTGGTTTAAAATGGGAAATTTTGGTTTTTGGATGAAAATTAGAAATTTTTTCAAAAAGGGTTTGTTTTTCTTTTTTTGATCTTAAAAGGTAATGAATAATTGTCAAGGGCTTTCTGTAAATCATTTTATTTTAAAAAATTAGCCCTGTGATATGCCTTGTTATTATTAAAAAATTCTTAATTGATTAATCATCACTTTGCATTTTAAAATTAAATTTTTTTCTTCCCCTTGTTTTTTTTAAAAAATCTTTTTTGAATCCTTTAAAATAAGGTGTTGCCTGCAGGCAATTAATTTTTAAATTAGGGTTTGTCAGAAAAATCTTATAATTAATTTTGTTTTGAAAACCCCCAAGATTTTCAAGTATAAGCAAGTTTTTTCTAAAATTTTAAAGTTTGTTATTTTATAATTTGGTAAATTTATCTTTTTTTTTCATACATGTTTATACATTTTTTTACCTTGTGTGAGTAAATAAAATTGTTCATAGAAAAAATTTATAAAAAAATGAAAAAAATGGTTAAATGGTTTTTACATTTTTTTTTCATTTTAAAAGGGGTTTTTTTCTGGTAACAAATCCATAAACATTTGAGATTTAATTACCCCCTTTTTTCCCCGTGGATTTGGCTAGTTTTTGGTATTTTTTAAAAATGCTGGGTTTTGGTTTAAAAGTTTTCCCTTCCCCCTTTTAGAAAACAAAGTTGAACCTTACCCCAGGCCCCCCCCCAAAAAAAATTTTTAAGGTGAAATAAGTGTTTACTAATAATTTTAGGGTTTGTGTGAAGGGGGGTTGGGGAAACAAAGGAAAAAATTTTCCCCTTTTACAACACCACAAAGCCCGTAATTTTTTGATGGTAACAACTTAGTCTTGTTTTTTTAAAAGCTTTTCTCTATGGTTATTTTTCCCTGCCGTTTTTTACAGGCCTTTTAAAATTTTAAAATTTTAATTTTTTTTCTTTAAAACAAGATGGTGGGAAGGAGTTTTGACCCCGGAAAAAGGGCATGTGTTTTGTAGATTTATTGTTTACAAAAGAATTTTCACAAGATCAAAACCTTTAAATTTTCGTCATGAAGGTAAAAATTTTTTTTTTTTTTATATTTTTTATGAGTTTTTCAAGTTTTCCCTTTTTTTAAGGGTAAATTTTCCCCCCCGTATATTAAACTATAAAATTTGATGCCCCCTATGCAGTAACTTTAACTTTTTTTTTATTTTTTTTTATTTTTCTTGCCCGGGGTTTTTTTTGTATCACCCCCCCCTTGTACGACATAAATACTATGAACATGATTACGGCAAAATGACCTAAACCTTATCAAATCCAAGGCTTTCCTAAACATTTAAATTTTTTTTTTAAGTGTTTTTCCCCTTTCCCCTTTCCTTTTTTTTTTTTTTTTTTTTTTTTTTATTTTACCTAAAAACAGTTCACTTAAAAAATTAACCTTTCAGCTCTAAAATAATTTTCTCATGACAAAAAAAAATAAAAATAAAATCAACCTTTTTACAGTTAAAATAGTTTCCGGATAAAAAAATTCCCTTTAAATATGGGTTTATGTGGACTGATATACACCTATTTTGATTATATTATTTGTCTCAATGCATAATGATCATGCTGTAAAATGTTTTTCAAAATATCAAACCCCTATGGTTAAAATAATTTCTAAAAAGACCTCAGCAAAAATAATTTTTTAAGGGAATTAGTTTTTTGGGAAATTTTCTCTTTTTCAAAAAATTTTTTTAAAATTAAATTTATTTGGGTAAAAACCCTTGTGGAGAATGAAGTCAAAAACATAATTTAAAAACAGAAGTTTACATTTAAAAGATTTTATTTACACTTTTTTTTTGGTTCCCCCAATGTAACGCCTAACATGAACGGAAAACTGCCCCTTTTTAGCCCTTTATTGTGTATT
>NW_026933445.1:0-5629 GCF_032062105.1 Saccostrea cuccullata
TCAAAAAGACTATTATCTTTGTTTGAGTTTGAACATATTACTGAAAGACTTATTACAGGACTTTACCTGTCACTCCACATATGTTAAAAGACCCCAAAACCTTTGTGCCTAATGTTTTATTAAAGTCTGAAGGAACATTAAGTAGGAAATATTTTTTCATCCTTGGCAGTAAACATTCAGGACACTCATCATTCATTTTATAGAGTAAAAGAACCAACTCAATACCTACTGGTCTTGTTTATGTTCAGTACATGCGTTAACATTCAGAGACATTATATATTGTCCTTTACTCATTCCACTGAATTTATTCACTCTTTTTTTAAAATGTAAGCAAACTGCCTGTCACATTAAATTTAGCAGACTTATTTTTATATTCATATGAAGCAGAATTTATGCAAAATCTTTTGCGTGAAAAGAAAAAAAAACACTTGCTGTGGCCTTCAACTCGACATTTAGATATATCGACGACGTATTGTCAATTAATAATGATAATTTCCATTCCTACGTCGACACGATATATCCTGGTGAGCTTGAGATAAAAGATACCACAGAGTCCAACACAACTGCTTCATACTTGGATATTTTACTTGAAAAAGACACAAATGGTAATCTAACAACCAAGCTATATGATAAACGTGATGACTTTAACTTTTCTATCGTCAATTTCCCTTACTTATGCAGCAATATACCTTCATCACCTGCATACGGAGTATTTATATCTCAGTTGATTCGATACGCAAGAGCATGCTCTACGTATGAACAATTTCTTAAACGAGGTAAATTATTGACAAGCAAGTTGATGAAACAAGAATATCAACAGTCTCGTTTGAAGTCTTCATTTCGTAAATTCTATGGTCGATACAATGACCTTGTCAGCAAATACAATTTATCATTGAATGAAATGCTGACTGACGTTTTTCATACCAATTGTTAGTCCATTATTTATACACTGAATTGACTACGGATTTTTTCCGTTATTTCCTGATTATGACAATGAGCACACGGCGGGTGTGACCGGTCAGCAGGGGATGCTCACTCCTCCATGGCACCTGATCCCACCTCTGATGTTTCGGAGGTCCGTGTTTGCTCTGCTCTTGTTTTGTATATTTGTTTAATGGACGTTGAGATTGAATACTGTTCGTTATTTCCATATCCTTATTTGTGAATTTGCTAACAAATAACGTTTTCTTATAATCTGACACATGAAAAAATTGATCAAAAACTTACAGTTTCTGTAAATTTGGCAATCCATTAAAGGCATTGACTGGAATGGTGGTTATCTGGTTCCATCGTAGGTCTCTGAAATAATATATAAACCAACTCTGTAAAATTTACACTTTTTGTAATTGATTACACATTTATAAAATTGTGATTGAAATCGCACTTAAGGTATTCAGTGTATAATAATGAGATTTTGAACGATTTCAAATAATTCTAAACTAGTCAAAAATACATTGCTAGAAAACAATAAAATTGAAAAGAACCAAATTGACAAGACTGGTTACATGTTAGAAGACAATCATTTTGCATGTTAAAAGTTTTTAAAGAGTTATCTGCCCTTGATATAAAGAAGAAAATTTTGTTTTCTCAAAATTTCTGCGGTAAATAATTTATTTCATTTCATATTTTAAAGAGATAGTTTATGCATATTTTCACCAAGAGATTTGTTTGAAATTCAAATTATTTTTTGTAAAATATGATAAAAATATGCGCTGCCTATAGACTTCAGTGTTAAATTCAAGGTGCAATTAATTGGACAACAATCACAATTTTGTAAATCCCTTTGGTGGAGCATTTTCATTTACTAACATATTCAAAATACTTCCATGATTTAACACATTGGATCATTCATTGATTAGGTACAAAATATGGTCGTTATACATTCAATACCTTAAAAAAATATTGATAAAAAAATACGAGGTAATGATTATATGAAAATAGCTGGAATAAGCACTAAATCCAAATATATCATACATGTATTTAAATTGAAACTATTCATTAGTTGCCCTTATCCCAGCAATAATTAACATGATTGAATGTTATTGTATACTTATGTGCTTTTGCTCAGTTTCGTCATTTATCTGGTCAATAAATGACATGTTCACTCAACTCAAGTTCTCATGTCTTCTCTAGTGATTCAAACAACAGGAACTTACAAGCTCCAGAAAGCATTTCTTTATTTTATAACATTCATTATCATTAGTGTAAAAGTTGTGGATATGAAAAATTATCTCATACGAAAGAATCGTATATTTAAAAGAAGTGTCTTCGTTTATCAAGGTATCTGTGTTGGCTACTTCAAGACGGATGTTATCCCCCACCCTTCCTTTCAATCGTTTTTGGAGAAAGTAAAGCCTAGCAGTTAAGTTGTTGTAATATAAGATCTCCAAGAATGCTTTCTTACATAAGACTAAGTATGCCTACCTACAAATACAGCTGTAACTTACCACGAATTTACAAGTAGCCTTGCCTAGCACGTTTTGTATTGCCACCATACAAAGAGTTAATTTTCACGATCCCATGAACCTTAAAACTTTCAGTCAGAAGTTCGTTTGTTATAAAGCTCCAGCAATTGTCACATAATGTTTTCAATAACGCAGATAACAAAGTTTCTAAATTTTTAACACGATCTACTTTCTTTTCAGGCATGTAAACATCAACAGTGATACGTCATCAAGTTATACGTCATCAATTCAAATTAGAAATTATTCATGTAGTTTCACAAGGGAAGTCTAAAAGGTCTGGTTAAAACGAAAGTCGTATGAGATAAAATGAACATCTATAATTGTGTGATTTGATATTGGCTTTATCCGACGAGTTAAAATGGTGTATATTCTTTCGGCAAGCCTCACGAATATATTCACCATTTCAACTCGTTGGATAAATCAAACCACACAATATAAAAATCCTTTATCTATCTTTTTTTATCCTTGTTATAAAATGAATAATGATTCTAAATTATAATTATAATGAATAAAGGTGGAAACATTCATAGGTGAACGTTACATGTAGTCAGTTGTAATGTTTTGCGTCAGATAAGCACTTCTAATTGCATACATGCAAAAGAACAATATGCATAGGATTTCAGGAACCTGTTTGACTTCTTGATTTTTATTAAAAAGTGCAATCCCTCTCAATAAGATCAGAAAATATGAAAAATCTTTTATCCCATTATTTCATGAAAAAGGATTTGATTCTATGTGATGTCAAATACGATATCAGAGAAAGTGAAATTGATAAAAATTCTATTTTTTTTTTATTTCCTCAGTTGTAAAACACCTTTCCATTCCAAAAATAATAGAAAAGCATTCCTAGCTACAAAACATCTGCCTACAATTACAAATTTTAAACATGTCATGGATCAGTATGTAGTACATCTTGTGTAAATAAAATCTCAGATAGAACAGCTTAATTGTGCTTCATGTTTTCAAAGGAAAGATAAATTAAAGTAAAGAAAATGTTATCCAATTAAAACTGCAAAGGTGTTGTAAAATATTTAATTAAGGTCTTCCGTTTCCAACGGAAGACCTTCTACTGATTCTGTTGGTAAAGATTATTATTCTTTTTTTTCTTCTACTTCCTAGACGCCAACTTTGAGGCCTCATATCTCATTCATTTCTTAATAGATTTTGCTCAAATTTTCAGACATCATAGATGGTAATAAACTCTTTCAGAATAATGTCTAACATTTTAAAATTTTTTTTCCGCTTATGAGTAATTTCCCTTTATAAGAAAAATTATAGGCTTTCGTTTCCGGAAGGCTCAGAGACCACAAAAGCTGGAGCAGAAATTTTACTGGTTTTAGAAAACATAAGGATTGAAGTTGTGCACATCGGTTTTTGTTTTTCGATTTCTGTATTCAAAATGGCGTTTTATAGGGGTCAAAAATTAGAACGCTTAAAAGAGTGAACATTTACAGATATTTTCCTTTTTTTCTTGAAAACTAAAAATATTTTGTTAAGACATATTGTATAAAAGTAGTGCATTATTGCAAGAGCTTTCATTTGATATCATTAAAAAGGGGCTGGCCCCTAAAATTAGGGATCTAGTGTCCTTGAAAGTTTTTGCTATATATCTCAAAAACGATTAATATTTCAAATTACTTTTGATAATAAAGTTGTGCTTTAATATCTTACTGATCTTATGAAATTGTGTTTTGTTCTAGTCTTGTTTAAAATGAGCTAGATGAATGACCTATATATATACATGTAATTCTTTTCGCTCAGCTCGTAAATGAGAGCTTCTCATGCGTGTATATAAAACAAACTTACTTTAAATAAAAATCATGGCTACATTGATGCTAATATTCTTTAGAATAAAGTTCTTGAAGTGTTTTGTGCTTTTTTCCCCGAAATTGTCATGCTACATGTAAGCGCACGCCTTTACATTCACCTTGTTTGATTACAATTATATAACGCGCCAACGCGGGGCAAAGTCGGTCACCGGGAATCAATCGGCGGGTAATCCAGCGACCCACAGTTATACACAAATAAAAACACAGAATGGTTAAATTCATTTTTTAAAATATATTTAATTGTTCATTTATACTATCTCTGTCCTATGAAAATATTATTTTGTTCGAGTCTTACGTATTATAGGAAAGAAAGCTAGACAGTTCTCATCTTGCTACTGAAGCAAAACTCTTTCCCAGATAGCAAGACATAGTTGGGCCAACGTTGGCCCAATTTTTTTTCCAACGTTGGCCAACTATTGGAAGTCCTACGTTGGCCCACGGTAATTTTGCTCATCGGCCCAACGTTGGTCCAACATGTTGGCATATTGTTGGCCCAACGTAGGTATAATTGTAAGCCAACAAATAGCCAACATTGGTAAATGGTTGGTTAGGTTGGCCCAACGTTGGCCCTCAGTTGGAAATGTTGGCATATTGTTGGGCCAACGTAGGAATAATTGTAAGCCAACAAATAGCCAACATTAGTAAATAGTTAGTCAGGTTGGCCCAATGTTGGTCCTCAGTTGGAAATGTTGGCATATTGTTGGGCCAACGTAGAGTACATATCCAAGCCAATTAACAGCCAACATATAGATACATGTAATGCCCATAAGAAGGATATGGAGATAATGATCAGTATTCAATCTCAAAGTCCATAAAACGATACAAAACAAGAGCAGAGCAAACACGGAGCCCAGAAACATCAGAGGTGGGATCAGGTGCCAGGAGGAGTGAGCATCCCCTATTGACCGGTCACACCCGCCGTGTGCTCCTTGTCATGATCAGGATATAGGATCAGGCAACTGTTTCTTTAGCATGTTTAGGTTGGCTCTACCCTTTGTTGCTTATTCTCAAACGATTGAGAGATGTTGCTCTAAGCTCTTTGTTGGCCAGTTGTTGGATATGATTTAAATCTGTTAAAACAAATTGAATAAAAAAACATATATCTGTTAATTATCCTTATAATGACATATATCATGATTGTTGAAAGTGTACTCTTTATATACACATTGATTTGCATTCACAATGCTTACGAGTAGAAAAAAACATTACAAATGATTCTCTGTAAAAAGATTTTATATCAATTAAATTGTCAAAAAGTACAAAAGTAATATTAAAAAGATGATGAAGATTTTATATCAATTAAATTGTCAAAAAGTACAAAAGTAGTATTAAAAA